>NW_028320099.1:0-78370 GCF_062004578.1 Staurois parvus | reverse complement strand
TTAGTCCTTTGACCCTTTCAAAATCCCTGCCAGGACTTCCAATGGTACTCACGGAATTTCCGCTGGCACTTTTAATGGTACTTTAAGCTCTACCAGGACTTCCAACATTCTTGCCATTACTTCCAATGGTACTCGCACAATCCTTGCCAGGACTTCTTGAGCTCCCTGTGATGACGTTGGGTTAGTCCTTTGACCCAAAGGGTATTTAAGCTGCAGCCCTGGAAGTGGCCAATGATGTGTCTTTTTTGCAAGCTACACTGCTTTGTGCAAATAAGCTATCCCGTCGTACTGATTGCCTGTTTCATTATCCCAGGTTATCCTGACTACTGTCTGGCCTGCTGCCTGCCAAGATCTCCCCTTGAAATTAAACACTTCCTTGCCTGATGCTTGGCCATGACCTTCACCTGGAGCTGTCCTCTTGCCTGTCCTCAACTTTTGCCTGAAAGTTGATGGTGGAGCAATGCTAAAGGTCTATGGCCTAGTACCAGCTCACAGCAAAGAGCTCCAGGGGCTACTAGGGCTCCTGCCCCATCTTCACCATTAGAAGCTGTGGTGAAGACCAGCTGGTGCTTAGACTTTGTGCCCCAGGCAAGTCCACATCATGGGCTACAGGGTGTTGCTATAACAGAACTCATTACCCATCCACAGCAAAGAGCTGAAGGGGCCACTAGGGCTTCTGGCCCATCTCTGCCATCAAGGGCTCTAGTGAAGACCGGCTTGTGCATAGACTCCGTGTCTTGGGCAAGCCTATGTCACCCACCAGAGGGTGTTGCTATAGCACTACCTAGCACCAGCTTGCAGCAAAGGGCTCCAGGTGCCACTAAAGTCCTAGCCCATCTCCAGGAGCTCTGAGGAAGACTGACTGGTGCTTAGACTCTATGCTTCGTGTGAGCCTGCGTCACCCACCAGGGAGTTATTGCTATAACATAGCTTGGTACCAGCCCATAGCAAACAGCTCCAGAGCAGGGGCGGACTGACAAATCATGGGGCCCCCGGGCAATAGGGGATCATGGGGCCTCTGTGTCCTTGCCCAAACTCAAAAAAGCCTATCAAAAAGGTACCAGGGGCATCTCATGGGGCCCCCTACTGACCCCGGGCCCTCGGGCAGTGCCCGAGTTTCCAAATGGTCGGTCCGCCCCTGCTCCAGAGGCCACCAGGGCTCCTGGCCCATTTCCACCATCTTGGGTTCTTGTGAAGACTAGCTGGTACTTAGACTCCATGCCTGGGGTAAGCCCACATCCCTCTTTGGGGACATTGCTATGCCTTGGGTAAGCCCACATCCCTCTCCAGGGGGTGTTGCTATAACACAACTTGTGCCAGTCTGCAGAAAGGAGCTCCAGGAGCCACTAAGCCTTCCAGCCCACCTCCACCATCAACGGCTCTGGCGAAGACCAGCTGGTGTTTAGACTCTACGTTTCAGGTAAGCCCACATCAATCTGTCGGGGGTTGTTGCTATAATATGACCTCGTACCAGCCCACAGCAAACTGCTCCAGGGGCCACTAGGGATTCCAACCCATCTCCATCATCAGGGGCTCTAGCAAAAACCAGCTGGGACTTGGGCAGTTTGTAATAATATTCCTTTGGTATGAAGTCAGCTAAGGTAACTAGGCTTAGAATTAATTCTTAGATATTGTGAACCAATTTGAATAAGGTCAACATTAGAAATACAGGGGGTTGGACAAAGATATGGAAACACTACATGATTGGCAGGTGTGAAAGTGATGACATGTTTGGCATTGAAAGTGGAAGTGAAGTATAATTTTTTTGCTTCCGCTGTGTGATGAGACACCTGGCTAACAGGTGGGAAGCCTCGCTTTCCTCATTCGCTGCGTGCGCTGCCAGTAATACGGAGTCATGTCAGAGATTACTGAGCTTCAAAGACGGCAAATTGTTGGTGCCGCTTAGCTGGCGCCTCTGTGATTGAAGCCGCCAAATTTATTTTCATGTGGCGAAGTTCAGTATCAAAATGTAACTACAGTTGACGGCAAATACAGTTTCCAGGAAAATGTCGTCTGATCAGCATAAGCCCCACCCACATGGTCACCTGACCGAAAGAGACAAAAGGACGTTGCGCAGGATTGTGACACGGAATAAGGAAACAACAAAAGTGACTGCAGAGCTCAATCTCAGTCTTCCAAATCCCGTGTCCACAAACACTGTGCGGAGGGAACTCCATCAGCAGAACATTCCCGGGCGAGCTGCGATGGCCGAACCACTAGTGACCGATATTAATGCTCAGAAGAGGACAGAGTGGGGCAACACCCATAAATGGTGGACGATCCATCGATGGAAGACTTTAATATGGTACGATGAATCGCGCTTCACACTGTTCCCAACCACCGGACGTGTTTACGTGTGACCAACACCATCCCAAGCTGACCACCAGGACTGTCTTGTGCCAACTGTAAAGCATGGTGGTGCAATCAAAAAAATCAAATTTTGGCCGATCGTGTGCACCCCATGGTGCAGATATTGTTTCCCGAAGACATTTACCAAGACAATAATGCTCCGATTCACACAGCTGGTGTTGTCAAATTGTGATTATTATTATACAGTATTTATAAAGCGCCAACAGTTCACCCAGCGCTGTACATTACAGAGGGAGTTTGTTAGTGAATGGACTTGGGGCTGGAAGGAGAGGTTGGAGTCCAGAATGACAAGTAATACGGTCTGACGAATTGAGGACTGCCTTGTGCCAACTGTAAAGCATGGTGGCGGTGCACGCATGATTTGGGCAGCTACATCTTGGTATTCTGCAGGCCCCATCAACACCTTGAAAGGTAGAGTCACTGCTAGCGACTATGTACATATTTTGGCAGCCCATGTGCCCCCCCCTCCCTATGGTGCAGTCATTGTTTCCTGAAGACAGCGCCATTTACCAAGACGATAATCTCTGATTCACACAGCTGGCATTGTCAGATCGTGGTTTGATGAGCATGCAGACAAAGTCTCGCACGTTCCCTGGGTGCCGCAGTCCCCGGACCTCCATATCATAGAGCCACTATAGTCAATTTTGGAGAATGAGGTCGGGGCTCGTTTTCCTCCTCCGGCATCTCTGCTAGATCTGGAACGATCTCTGCATGAAGAGAGATATCAGATTCCATTATCCACCATCCAAGATTTCTATTTGTCAATTCCCCGGAGAATTCCGTCCCTCTTGGATGCCAAAGGCGCTCCAACGCCATATTAGGCAGCGATTTCCATCTTTTCCCCGCTGTTTCCATCACTTTGTCCAACCCTTGTAAGCGTTTTGCAGGGAAGCGTGCTGTGAGGTAGCGGAGTATAATAAGGTGTATTATATTGTAATTATTTGCGGGTAAACTCATCGTATCTATCGGCGGCACAACATTCCAATCTTACATGTGACATTTCCTTCAAAACAAACCCGGGACAAATCTTAAGTGCGGCTTAAATAGGATTTTTTACATTTTTTTTAATAACTGGCGGATAATCTGAAAAGTGAAGTGCCACAAGCAAAGCAAACACATTTAGCTGTGCTGAGCAGACGCTGTAGATTACACGGGATATATATATATCAAAGAAAGATTCCTGAAGTTATTTTCTCAGCACAAGAGCGAGATATTCAGCATGATTAGATGTCACGGGAGATGTGAAATGACTATTACCATGTGTTTGATGTCTCCGGAGCTAAAGATTTTCGAGGGGCCGTGGAGCTCCTCCAGTGATGTATAACCCCCTTAGTCAGTGATATTACTTCAGCGGGATTACATCGCCGGCGATAACCTTCATGTGTTCATATTTAACCGCGGCCTGCAATGTATTACATCGTCCTGCATGTGAAATATCATCGCCATTCAACTGATAAGTCTATCTCCGGGACTAGGAAACCTCTCGTCAGAGCAGAATGGAAGATTTCACCGTTGACCTCCCTGTCCTAAAGCAAGGTAAACGCAAAGAAGAGCTCATGTCCCTGTCACCCTGATCTCACCTCCTATCAGAATGTTTCTTGTTAGCACAACCGATTGGCTGCGTGTGCTGTTTCTCCCTCTCCCAGCCTGAGCTCTGCTGTAGATAGGATTGCAAGAGGCTGATACCAAATTATTTATTTATTACAGGTACGTATACAGGGAAGGAAATGTGTATTTGCCCCCCTGATGCTGAATGTTAGCCCCTCACAAAAAAATGATCGGTCTAACAATGGAATGTTCGCCCCTCACACAGAAATGATCGGTCTAACAATGGAATGTTCGCCCCTCACACAGAAATGATCGGTCTAAAAATGGAATGTTCGGTGTAACACTGAGAGACAGAATACAACAACAAATTCAGCAGAAATGCGTTTAACAAATGATGACGAATCTGCATGTTCATGAGGGAAAGAAGGATTTGATCCCCTTCACAAAACATGACTTAGTACTTGGTGGCCAATCCCTTGTTGGCAATCACAGAGGTCAGACGTTTCCTGGAGTTGGCCCCCAGGTTCTCACACATCTCAGGAGGGATTTTGGCCGTATTCAATACATATATATACAGTGAAGGAAATGCGTATTTGCCCCCCTGCTGATGCTGAATGTTTGCCCCTCACATAGAAATGATCGGTCTAACAATGGAATGTTCGCCCCTCACATAGAAATGATCGGTCTAACAATGGAATGTTCGCCCCTCACATAGAAATGATCGGTCTAACAATGGAATGTTCGCCCCTCACACAGAAATGATCGGTCTAACAATGGAATGTTCACTGTAACACTGAGAGACAGAATACAACAACAAATTCAGCAGAAATGCGTCTAACAAATGATGACTGATCTGCATGTTCATGAGGGAAAGAAGGATTTGATCCCCTATCATTCAGCAGGATTTCTGGCTCTCAGGTGTCTCTCATACAGGTAACAAGCTGAGATTAGAAGCAGTCTCTTAAAGGGAGTGCTGCTAATCTCATTGTGTTACCTGTATAAAAGACACCTGTCCACAGGAGCCATCAAACCATCAGATTCCAAACTCTCCACCATGGCAAAGACCAAAGAGCTGTCCAAGGATGTCAGGGACAAGATGGTAGACCTACACAAGGCTGGACTGGGCTACCAAACTATGGCCAAGCAGCTTGGTGAGAAGGTGACAACAGTTGGTGCAATCATTCACAAATGGAAGAAACACAAAACAAGTGTCAGTCTCCCTAGGTCTGGTGCACCATGCAAGATCTCCCCTCGTGGAGTGTCAATGATCATGAGAACAGTGAGGAATCATCCCAGAACTACACGTGAGGATCTTGTCAATGATCTCCAGGCAGCTGGGACCACAGTCACCAAGAAAACAATTGGGAACACACTACGCCGACAAGGACTGAAATCCTGCAGTGCCCGCACGGTCCCTCTGCTCAAGAAAGCCCATGTCCAGGCCCGTCTGAAGTCTGCCACTGAACATCTGAATGATGCCGAGGAGGACTGGTGGGAAGTGTTGTGGTCAGAGGAGACCAAAATCCAGCTCTTTGGCATCAACTCAACTCACCGTGTTTGGAGGAGGAGGAATGCTGCCTATGACCCCAAGAACACCATCCCAACTGTGAAACATGGTGGTGGAAACATTCTGCTTTGGGGGTGTTTTTCTGCTAAGGGGACAGGACAACTGCACCGCATCAAAGGGACGATGGACGGGGCAATGTACCCTCAAATCTTGGGTGAGAACCTTCTTACCTCAGTCAGGGCATTGAAAATGGGTGGTGGATGGGTGTTCCAGCATGACAATGACCCAAAACACACGGCCAAGGCAACAAAGGAGCAGCTCAAGAAGAAGCACTTTAAGGTCCTGGAGTGGCCTAGCCAGTCTCCAGACCTTCATCCGATTGAAAATCTCTGGAGGGAGCTGAAAGTTCGAGTTGCCAAACGTCAGCCACCAAACCTTAATGACTTGGAGAGGATCTGCCAAGAGGAGTGGGGCAAAATCCCTCCTGAGATGTGTGCGAACCTGGGGGCCAACTCCAGGAAACATCTGACCTCTGTGATTGCCAACAAGGGATTGGCCACCAAGTACTAAGTCATGTTTTGTGAAGGGGATCAAATCCTTCTTTCCCTCATGAACATGCAGATCCGTCATCATTTGTTAGACGCATTTCTGCTGAATTTGTTGTTGTATTCTGTCTCTCAGTGTTACACCGAACATTCCATTGTTAGACCGATCATTTCTGTGTGAGGGGCGAACATTCCATTGTTAGACCGATCATTTCTGTGTGAGGGGCGAACATTCCATTGTTAGACCGATCATTTCTGTGTGAGGGGCGAACATTCCATTGTTAGACCGATCATTTCTGTGTGAGGGGCGAACATTACATTGTTAGACCGATCATTTCTGTGTGAGGGGCGAACATTCAACATCAGCCGGGGAGCAAATACGCATTTCCTGCACTGTATAGTGCTGTCAATTTACGCAGCACTTTACATATGAATTGTACATTCACATCAGCCCCTAACCCTTAGGGGAGGGATGTCAAACTGGTGGCCCCCCAGCTGTTGCCAAACTACAAGTCCCATCATGCCTCTGCCTTTGGGAGTCATGCTTGTAACTGTCAATCTGGCAATGCCTCATGGGACTTGCAGTTTGGCAACAGCTGGAGGGCCTCCAGTTTGAAACCTGTGCCTTAAGGGGTGTACAAACTAAAGTCCCTAACTCACATTCATACATAAAGACACTAGGGCCAGTTTAGACAGGAGCCAAGTAACCTCTGAGCATGTCTTTGGAGTGTGGGAGGAAACCGGAGTACCCAGAGGAAACCCATACAGGCACAAGGAGAACATGCAAACTCCAGGCAGGTGGTGCCGTGGTTGGGATTCAAACCAACAACCCGAGTACTGCCAGGCAGAAGTTCTAACCATTTAGCCGCTGTGCTGCCGATTAAAATGGAATTCCGGGTTAACCTAACTACTCTTAAAACTGTGATGAATATACTTACTGATTTTCATGCCACTCTGCTCTGGACACATGATCTGCCCACCGTCAGCCAGAGGAGAGGAGAAAAACCTTAAAGGAACCTTCTTGGGGTTCCATAGAAATCTGGTTGACAAAGGTCACTATATTTTGTTTATAAATAAGGTAAAGTATATGTTCAGGTATAACCCAAAATTTACTCCCAAACCACCATCTTCCCTTCTATACAGTATAAAGATACAAGAAAGATACACCAAAGACAGGCCAAGAAACTTCCAAGATACAAGCAAGATAGACCAAGATAATCCCAAATTAGACCAAGATACTCCCAAAATATACCAAGATACTGTACTCCCTAGATACAAGCAAGAAACTCCCAAGACAGACCAAGAAACTGTCAAGTTAGACCAAGATACTCCCAAAATACAAGCAAGATATTCCCACAATAGAAACAAGATTATCCTAAGATAGACCAAGATACTCCAAAGATACATCAAGATGCTCCCTAGATACAAGCAAGATACTCCCAAGATAGACAAAGATACTCTGAAGATACAAGCAAGATATTCCCAAAACAGACCAAGAAACTCCCAAGTTAGACCAGGATACTCCCAAGATACAAGCAAAATAATCCCAAACTAGACCAAGATACTCACAAGATACATGCAAGATACACCCAAGACAGACCAAGAAACTCCCATGGTACAGCAAGATGCTCCCAAGATACTGTACAAGCAAGATGTTCCCAAGATAGACTAAGTTAGTCCCAGGATACTCCCAAAATACACCCAAGATACAAGATACAAGATACAAGCAAGATATCCCCACAACAGACCAAGATACTTCCAAGATACGCGCAAGATACTCCCAAGACAGACCAAGAAACTCCCAAGATACTGTACAAGCAAGTATCCCAAGACCAAGTTAGTCCCAAGATACATCAAGATACTCCCAAGATACAAGATATAAGCAAGATACTTACCCCCACGACAGACCAAGATACTCCCAATATACAAGCAAGATATTCCCAACATAGACCAAGATACTCTCAAGATACAACCAAGATGCAAAATACTACCAAGATACAAGATATTCCAAGATGCTCTGGGCTGCCAGGTGGAAGCATTGGGTTTGTATAAAAGAAGAAATTCAGAGGGCCAAGCCTGGGGGCCCTCTGACTTCCTGAATCACATACAAGCCCAACCCTTCCACCTGGCAGCTCAGAGTGTGGCCTGCCTGCCCCCACCTTGTGTTTGGTTGAGCAGGGCTAAGCAGGGAGGGGAGGCAATGGGCTGAGCAGAGAGTACCCTATTGGGGGAAAGGGCTTTCCCTATCACCCTGTGTAGTTGAAACCGGAACCTCAGAGGACCTGGGTGGGCCACTGCATGGCCAGCCCGGGCCCTCTGAGTTTACCAAATTACTGTACCTACGCAGGGTGACAAGTGCTTTTCCCAACAACACAGTGTAAAACCCATTTTGACAAGAAGGCCATGTGTGGCCCTCTGGAGCATGGGTGGGGTCACCAATGCGACCCCTCAAGCTCCACCCATGCCAGTCTCCAATAATGATCCGTAGCCAACAGGACCAGCTCCCGATCATGTGACCATTATAGACAACAGGGGGAGATTAGAGAGGTAGTTTGGCCCTATCACTCACAATTATGGCCCCCGGGGCCCCCACATTCATGTATATTTACAAACTAAATGGGAAAACAATGTGAGCTCACACAAGTGAGGATGTTTATCTCCGGATGATCACATTCACAGCTGTAGATAAAATACTGTGAAAAGACTCGGCTTCCTGGCAGAGATAAATATTCTATGTGGTGTCTCCTCTCTGCCTTCAAGTCATCTATATATCGAGTGCCAAGATCCATCGAAGATTTACCATCCAAATTACAATAGTAAAATATTATTTGATTCTCAACAGGAACATAATTAGCAAAATAATTTCTTTCCTCCAACAAAACCGATGTTTCTTTCCTCTTGTGTGTATAGGACGGGCTTGTGTAACATTTGTCCCGTAGCCATGACGATGACTAAATCTCACATCGGTTTTCTCCAGAAACAATTTATGAAAAATAAAAGTGGTCCAGCTGCGTTAATCTCCGGTGACAGGAAAACAAACATGATACTAAGATTGCATGTTGAATCCGACCCGAGGAACCATCAGAACGGAGCCGTGGTAAAGCAAAAAACGCAGCCCAATGGCTTGGGGGTTCCCATGATGGACGGTTATTAAATAAATCACTCGGCAACTTATAACCCAAAGATACTTCTAATCGTGAAACCCAACTTTAACCCCCCCGGAGGTATTCCCGAGTGTAGCTCGGGGTGAAGTTTCAGCACCACAAGCGGTAACCCCCCCCCCGAGCTACACTCGGGAATACACTGCAGCGTTGCTCCACGATCCCTCGATCACTTACCTTGTCCTGCACTCCCACAATGTTCCCCCTGCAGTGTCCCCTGTAATGTCCTCCGGCCGATGCCGGCATCTGTCTTCCGGGTTCCTGCGACGTCGGGACGTACGGGGGATGGGACTGGCGGGAAATTAAAAAATGACAAAAAGTGCCATTCACTAAATACACTAAAATCACATCGTATAACATTCCTGTATCAAACCATTTCACATACATTGTGTCCCGAGTGCTTTGTGCGGCGCCCTGCCTGCATTTTTACCGCCCTTTCTGCCTGGAAACTGAGAAACGTCCATGGCATCCAAAAAGCGTCCCTTTAGGTCAGACGCGGTTTTAGACCGGCTAGAGAACAGCGATAGTAAATCAGAACCACTTGCAGAATTGAGTGATAATGATTGGTGGGGGAAATTCCTCATCAGACACTGAAAACGATTCTGCGACTGAGCTCAGCGATGGGCCAACTTGGCGCTCTATTTCACATTTCAGTGTTTTTGGTGATTATATTATTGGATTACATTTATTATTATTATATTATTATTTTTATGATTATTTATTATATTATAATTTATGATTTCGTGTTTCAAATTTTATCCTCCCCGGGATGTTTACTAGACTCTTGTCCGGACAGATTTCAGGGAGTTATTCCTAAGAATTACAGCCTACAATAAAAAAAATACATATTTCCATGCAAAAAAAATGTACCGCTTTCAGCACCAAAAATCTGAAATAATCAGACCGCTGGGGAGGTTAAACCCAAGAAAAAGTCACACTTTCACCCTTGAAAGCAAATACTAATAATAAAGCCTTTTCCTTCAACTCAACTCAATAAAACAATCACACCAAAAAAATTAATTAATTAAAAAATGAATAATTTAAAACAAATTAAAGTCCCAAAAATAAATGTTTTAGTCCACCAAAATCCTCAGTCCTGTGTGTCCAACTTCAACATTTCCAACATTCCGGACCACATGATACCTCGAAAACAATATAAAACTAAAATAGTGTATTGGAAAAATATATAGGAATGCGCAAAACCATTAAATATAACAACATAATAAAGTGTCCGTAATTACATCTGTGAAAGTCCAAACACCATAAATATATCAAAAATTCATCTTGTGAAAATCACACACCGTGACCAATCCACCACCAAATACATCGGATGGACTCACCAGAACTAAATGCTGATCAGGTTATAGACCAGCACAAGCGCTTGGCTCTGGGAGCGACGAATAAAGCGGTATCCGGACCAGGGGCGAACTGACAACTCACGGGGCCCCCGGGCAATAGGGGATCATGGGGCCCACGGGCAATAGGGGATCATGGGGCCCCTATGTCCCGGCCCACACTCAAAAAAAGCCTATGAAAAGGTATCAGGGCATTTCATGGGGCCCCCCACTGACCCCGGGCCCTCGGGCAGTGCCTGAGTGCTCCAATGGTCAGTCCGCCCCTGATCCAGACTATAGATGCAATGTTCTGCAGTGGTAATCACATTTCCAGGTACTCAGCAGCAATACTCCGCAATGGTGGACAATATCTCAATGTAAGGAGCAATACTCTGCAGCCAATCCTCCCAGGATGAGCCTTTTCATATACCAACGTATCTCCATAAATATAGGGACCACACTCAGGGACAAAGGAGAAGAAATGATGGTGCAGCACGTTTAAAACAAAATGACATTTAATAAAACCTCACAGCACTCACAAGCAGTGGCGGACTGACCATTTGGAAACTCGGGCACTGCGCAAGGGCCCGGGGTCAGTAGGGGGCCCCATGAGATGCCCCTGGTACCTTTTTCATAGGCTTTTTTGAATTTGGGCAAGAACACAGGGGCCCCATGATCCCCTATTTCCTGGGGGCCCCATGAGTTGTCAGTCCGCCCCTGCTCACAAGTAAGGTGTCCAGACCGACACTGGCATGAACAGCGTTACACAGCACTGGTAATGGACGAGCCCCGCTCACCGCAGATCACCACTGACAGTCACAGGGAACATCCTGACGTCAACATCAAGTAAGCCACGCCCTACAGCACCGCCCCGTGAGGACGTCATGGTAACAAAACGCGTAGGGCGTGGCTTACTTGATGTAGGACGTTCCCTGTGGCTTACTTGATGAGGACGTTCCCTGTGACTGTCGGCGGTGATCTGCGGTGAGCGGGGCTCGTCCATTACCAGTGCTGTGTAACGCCCTCATCAAGTAAGCCACAGGGAACGTCCTACATCAAGTAAGCCACACCCTGCGCGTTTCGTCACCACAACGTCTTCACAGGGCGGTACCGTAGGGCGTGGCTTACTTGATGTTGACGTCAAGATGTTCCCTGTGACTGTCGGTGGTGATCTGCGCTGAGCGGGGCTCGTCCATTACCAGTGCTGTGTAATGCCCTCATCAAGTAAGCCACAGGGAACGTCCTATATCAAGTAAGCCACACCCTATGCGTTTCGTCACCACGACGTCTTCACAGGGCGGTACCGTAGGGCGTGGCTTACTTGATGTTGACGTCAAGATGTTCCCTGTGACTGTCGGTGGTGATCTGCGGTGAGCGGGGCTCGTCCATCACCAGTGCTGTGTAACGCCCTCATCAAGTAAGCCACAGGGAACGTCCTACATCAAGTAAGCCATACCCTGCGCGTTTCGTCACCACAACGTCTTCACAGGGCGGTACCGTAGGGCGTGGCTTACTTGATGTTAACGTCAAGATGTTCCCTGTGACTGTCGGTGGTGATCCCCGGTGAGCGGGGCTCGTCCATTACCAGTGCTGTGTAACGCTGTTCCTGCTGGTGTTGGTCTAGATACCTTACTTGTGAGTGCTGTGAGGTTTTATTAAATTTCATTTTGTTTTAAACGTGCTGCACCATCATTTCTTCTCCTTTGTCCCTGAGTGTGGTCCCTATATTTATGGAGATACGTTGGTATATGAAAAGGCTCATCCTGGGAGGATTGGCTGCAGAGTATTGCTCCTTACATTGAGATATTTTCCACCATTGCGGAGTATTGCTGCTGAGTACCTGGAAATGTGATTACCACTGCAGAACATTGCATGTATAGTCTGCACCAGGGGCGGACTGACCATTGGAGCACTCAGGCACTGCCCGAGGGGCCGGGGTCAGTGGGGCCCCATGAAATGCCCCTGATACCTTTTCATAGGCTTTTTTTGAGTGTGGGTGTGGACATAGGGGCCCCATGATCCCCTATTGCCCGGGGGCCCCATGATCCCCTATTGCCCGGGGTCCCCTGAGTTGTCAGTCCGCCCCTGGTCTGGATACCGCTTTATTCATCGCTCCCAGAGCCAAGTGCTTGTGCTGGTCTATAACCTGATCAGCATTTAGTTCTGGTGAGTCCATCCGATGTATTTGGTGGTGGACTGGTCACGGTGATACGATTTTCACAAGATGAATTTTTGATATATTTATGGTGTTTGGACTTTCACAGATTTATTTACGGACACTTTATTATGTTGTTATATTTAATGGTTTAGCGCATTCCTATTTATTTTTCCAATTTTTATGCCAAAATATTTTGGGTTTGGGAGTTGCGGCTACAGATGTTTATTTATATATGGTCAAAAGTGTGGCGCTTTTCTAAGATTATTTTATTAAAATAGTGTATTACCTTCAAATACGTCACGTCTACGGACGCGTTTCGTCACTTTCGGACTTCTTCTGAAGGGATCCATGTGTACACACAGTGATTTTGCATGATTCACGTGTTACTCACAGTTGAATCTATTGATGTCAATATAATATATTAATTTTTGTACAGTTTTAGTATATACTCATTTGTTTAAAAGGTACCGTATTTTTCGCTCCATAAGACGCACTTTTTTCCCCTTCAAAAAAGGGGGGAAAATGTCAGTGCATCTTATGGAGCGAATATAAAGCGGCCGGTCCGGTATTTGTGCCGCCACCATGACAGAATACCGGGCCGGCCGCTCAGCTCTTCTCTCCTGCAGGGCCTTACCTGTTCCTCGCTCCAGCGCTGCACAGTCTTCCCGCGCTGGCTTCTGTGATAGCCGGGAGCCCACTGCGCATGCGCTTCGCTTTTTGAATGGTCCGGTGTCTTCTGGGACACATGACAGGTCCCAGAGGGCTCTGGGCCATTCACAAAGCGCAGCGCTTCTCGCGCATCCGCAGTGGGCTGTCACAGAAGCCGGCGCGGGAAGAAGAGGGAAGGACAACTCCGCGAAAGTGGGAATTCAGGTACCCGCTCCCTCTCTCTCCCCAAAGGTCCGCAGTCTCTGGTCATCTCCTTTACTGTCTGCAGTCCATTGGTTCAGAATATTTTTTTTCTTGTTTTTCGCCTCTAAAACCTAGGTGCGTCTTATGGTCAGGTGCGCCTTATGGAGCAAAAAATACGGTATATACATTTATTTGAAGGTAATACACTATTTTAGTTTTATATTTTTTTCAACGAGAGCCAGGACTGGTTCTCCTAACGCCAGCATCTACAACCAATGGGAGTCATCGATAGGTCCTTGCTTAGAGTGGAGCCTGAGGTCCTACATGGTCACACATTTCCAAGTTATTTAGTAGAAAAAACAATCCCCCCAGCGTCCCTCATTGTGAATCCATCACCAGTCACAATGCTCAACACCCACTGACTGGAAATGAAAACTGCAACAGTCATGGCGCCCACGGCCGATCCCGATGGTACTGATAGCCGAATGGTGGATCCCCAAGCTGTCATCAGTAGTAAAATGGTAATATGGACTGGAGACCATATCTGGGCAGAGATGGCGCTGCTATTTTCACCCGTTTGCTTAAAGCGGAGCTCCACCCAAAAGGGGAAGTTCCTCTTTAAGGACCGCTCCCCATTATGGATTGGCACCTTTGGGGGTGGGAGCGGGTACCCGCATTCGAGAGGTACCCGCTCCCACTTCCGGTCCGATCGCCTAGACAATCGGAAGCGGAAGGTGTCCTCCCTCCCTGTAGTCTTCTGGGACACGTGACAGGTCCCAGAAGACTACAGAACCATTCATGAAGCTCGGCGCTACTAGCGCATGCGCAGTGGGTACCCGGGTGTGAAGCCGGGTGCCCACACTGAAGATGCCGGCCTCCACAGTTTTTGTAGCTGCTGACTTTTATTTTTTGACAGGGTGAGTGGAACTCAACTTTAAAGTGATACTAAAGAACATTTTTTTTTCCATAACGTGTTATACTTACCTGCTCTGTGCTGTGGGTTTGCACAGAGCAGCCCTGACCCCCCGATATTGCAATTTGTAAAATTCGGATACAGCAGAATCTCCAAATAACAAAATTTCATCCGAATTTTGATTAAGAACGAAATGTCTAGATTCCAGATCTTTGGATCATGGAGGCTCAGCCTCACACGTGGGCGTTACCTAGGGTGGTCTGTATGCAAACACATTCCGTCTAGGAACGCCCACTCCTCCAGACTAACACCCGCCCATCAAGGCATTTTAATTTTTCCATAACTGCTCCCAAGAAGCAGCCCGTTGCTTGCATCAGGTGCTGAGGGAGAGGAGTAACTGAAGCAGGGTGCTGTGATGTTTTCAGCCCCTCCCACCAGCCATGATCTGCCTGCGTTGCATAGAGAAGCAAAGACATCATCGCTGGGTCTAAAACAAGGTCTGTATTTAACACAGAAAGCTTTTATTAAAAAAAATAAATGTTGTTACCGTGTTGATGGGGGTGGTGTCTTGGAAATTCACTTTAACGAATTTCTCCTTACCGTGAGTACTCGCAGTTGGATGCGCAGAAATCCCCCATAAAGCTGTGCGAATCTCGCTTACCACGACTGCAGCCAAACTACACGATTCCTGCCCATCCAAATACTTTGGTCCTGTTGAATTTGTGGGTGATTGGAGCTCCGCTACCCTAGAATGATCACACGACACTCTAAGGCTGGTGTTGCAATCCACATAAGGGCTGATTTTAGGCTCAGCTCTCTGTTTTATTAAGAATACACACATGCCCCCCACATGAATAAAGTCAATCCCTCCCACCGAACAATACAATGGGGATTGCTTATACAGAGGATGTACATTCCAATTGGAGCATAGCCTTTGCTATTATCTATCACTGGTCCTCCCCCATGAACCTTCTGAGGTCAGCAGACTTCCTCCCCTTCCCCCCTATGAGCCATCTGAGGTCATATTTCCTGTCCTACTATCTTCTATTGGTATGTACATTCTCTGTACAAGCACTCTCTAAAAATATCAGTCTGTACCTGGATGGGCCCGATACGATCTTTATTAAAACACATCCATCCCAGATACAGTTTCAAGTTGGTAATGGGTTGTAAGATATGCATAAGCCTACACGTGGAGTTCACACCGCTTGCGCATTGCGTTATGAAGCCCACGTGCTACCATGCTGCTGATATGTGGATACAGGCCCACGGTCTACTGACAGCGGCATTCGCATGGAATGCCGTGGTGGTATACACGCCGGTCTATAAGCGCAGATCTGCCATCTCATCCATTACCAAGCCGAGTACTGTAATACATACATTGTACATGCGCATGGCCCAATTGCAGCCTTCAGAGCTTTAATTAAGCCACACGAGAGACATATGAATAACACGAATACATGACACATTTAAAGTTCGACCAACAATACAAAATTTCCATGACATTCCCTCCTGTTTTATCATATTCTCCTCGTGTCCCTTCTTGATCTTCTTCAGCTTGATGGGTGTAGTCTCAAACTTCAAAGAGTTCCTGTAGTTGTCCCTGAGAATAAAGCTCCACGGGGTACCTGAAACAACAAGACCCGACGCAGACTCGACGCAAACAGGCTTGATTGAAGCGATGATCCTCAAGAGCGTTGGAACCTTCACTACAGGAAGGCTCTTGCAAAAACCACAAACAGACTTGTGGTATGAATAAAGCTTGTGATCCCACGGTGGTCTGGGGAGATCCAGCAATAGATTCTCAAATTGCCCCTGCAGACGGGGCCACACAAGGCTGGTCTCGACCCAGACAGTTTTCCAAATCGCAGACACAAACAATGATGAGGCTTGAAGCTTGCTTGAAGGTCTTGGAGAATGTGGTCTTCAGAGAGATAAATTAGAGGGAAGCCAGGACGTAATCTGTAGAGAAGGTGGATGGTTGGTGAGGTCTTCCTCCGATCAGTGGTTGGAGTGGGATCCCAGGAGCGGGCATGGAGATGTGGTCGTCTGCCCGAGCTTGGTTTACACGGTCGATGAGGCAACAGGAACATCTCACCGCGGCATATAAAAGGCAGATGAAAAAGAGAAGCATCAGGATATACACTCCCACTTCCTTCAACCAAGATCCGATGGAGAACAGGAAATCTCCCAATCCTCCCAAACCCTTGAACGGATTCCAACCCTCACTAGCTATAGCTCTAGCTTTTCCCTGTAGTTCACTAACTTTGTCCATATGGGCCTGGACCTTGTCATCGGTGTCTTCTATCCAAGTACAACAATCCTCTCCGATGAACTCACAGAACCCCCCTTTGGCGGCTAAAAGATAATCAAGGGCCATCTTCTCCTGAAGCACTAAAATTCCCATCTGCCGTTGTTCTTGGGCAATTTCTCTGACAGCCTCTACGGTCTCGTTAAACATACTATCCACGATGACAGAAAAATTGTTCAGGCGCTTCATAAGTTCTATTCCCCATCCTGTCCATGAGGGGAACCAAGCCCATGCCTGGTCGCCCTCAGAGAACAGTTCCCTGCGAACTCTCCCTGCCATCCTTACCTTCTTGTGGACCATCAACTCTTCATGGTCCATCACTACATAGGATGCGGGGACTAGCTTTATGAGGGCACACGAACCTTTCGCGTTCTGGGGAAATGTTCTATAGGCTGCCGAACCACACAGAAAATAGTATGGACCTGTCAGAGCAGAACAGGAGGAGTTCCTCGTTCGGCCTCTGGTACTGAGCAACAGTTGCACAGACTGGGGGATTGCTCCCTCAGTCTGCACATCACATCCGTCCTTCCAACACACGTGGTCTGGTCGGTCAGTGTGGTTACTCAGAAGGGAAGTCTGGTTAGTCAGATTGACAGTTATACCTCCCTCACAGGTGGTAGTCCCAACAAACTTGTTACCTGTGCCAAAGCTGATGTTAAAGCACACCTGAGGGCTGCCTAGCTGTCCAGTTACCCATAATGGACTGACGAGGGCCCTACAGGAGCTAGAGCTAATATTGGTGCTGAAACTGATGTTACCTGCTAAAAATGTGTCATTAAGTTCTACCGACAAATGTCTACGTGGGGGCTGACCAGGGGTCCCTTGCTTTTTCATGCCGACGCGGATGTCATATAGGGCATGAACAGCGGCCATTGCGGACATGTGATGACTGGGTGGGGGCTTAGAGCATACCCAACAGTTGGTTTTGTTGGCGGTTCTGGCTAAACGCAGGTGCATTTTAAATAAAAGGTTGGGGTATCTGCCGTCTTTTCCTCCGTTCACACACATGTATGACATACAAACAAAAAGAAAAAGGAAAATGACACCCCTCATTCTCTGGTGTAGCTGAAAAGCTTCTTGCAGTGGCTTGCGTGCACCCAGTTGTCTCGTCCCTCGAGTTTGAGTGAGGTAGGTGTCGTCAGCTGGACTTGGTATGGTCCGGTGAACCGTGGCTCGAGTCCGGTTCTTTGATGTTTCTTTAGGACGACCCAATCACCTGGCTCAATAGAAAGAACACCTGTTATTGTATTTGGATCGGGGAGCGATTCGCGAACCCGATGGTGTATCTTCTGCAGCTCCCGTTGCAGAGATTGCACATAACCTGTAAGCTGTGAATGCAAAGACGACAACTGTTGAGGAAAGTACAACCCTGTTTTGGGAGGTCCCCCAAACAACACCTCGTAGGGTGACAGCCCATGTGGTTGCCGAGGGGCATTCCGGATGGAATAGAGGGCAATGGGGAGACACTCAGGCCAAGGTTTTTTTGGTATCGGCCATGATTTTGGAGATCCTGTTTTTAAGGATTCCGTTGAGACGTTCAACCTTACCGCTACTCTCGGGGTGATATGGGGTGTGTCGCCGCTGACTCCAGTTCCACCAAAGAAATGCAGTCGTGTCCTTTGGAAGAGAGATTAGTAGTGGACAAAGAAGACATGTTAGCAGAAGAGGTGTTAGTATTGTTAGTCGTGTTGCAAAATTCAGCACTGTCATTGTTGTCCTCCCCCCCCTTCTCATCTTCCGACACAGGAAGAAGAGAAGCTGGGTTAAGAATAGTGCATCGTTTGATAGTGAGGTTAGTAGGGGTTAGGAGGGCTTTCCCCTGAGAGGGGTACCTTGCCTTGGATGTCCTGTTTTCGCAGGACCGTTCTTGCTGCACCGGTGTCAGTGAGGCAAGGGAGGGGATATTTTAATTCCTCTAGAAAAAGATGGATCTGGGCCGACACCGATTTGTCAACTTCCTATGAGAATTCATAGGAGTTACTTACCATGGTGGTCATAGGGGCGGAGGACTCATCAGGAATGAACTGCCACCGACCTTTAGGTAATTGGGGACAGCTCCTCCTTATGTGCCCCGTTTGGTGGCACTGGAAGCACCTGGGTGGGGGCCTATCCTTCCTGTGACCCGGATCCCTTGGTTTTTCGTGTGGGGTCTGGGACATAAGAACTTTGGCCTTGTCTTGTTTTCTTCTATCCATTTCCCTCTCTATTGCCGCAAGAGTGGAAAGGATAGCAGGGATAGACATCTCATTATATTCGGGTCGGGCCAGAACCAGCCTTTCCCGAATTTTAGTATCGATGCCTTCCAAAAATTTGGCCCGCAACAGAATGTGCGTCGCGGTCACCTTTACCCCTTCAGTTGGAGCATCAGGTCCAACTTCCAGATCCGCATCCAGTGCCGTCTGCTTGAGACGGCGCCAGAAGCAGGCGCTTTCCTCATTAGGACCCTGGGTGAGCTTCATCATGTCCGTAGTAGAGGTAGCACCATACATTTCTGGAAGCTTTGCCTTTAGCTGTGTACAGAATTCTTTGCCCCCTGAAGTCATCTCCTCATGAGTGGTTATAGAGCACCCTGCAATCACTGTACTGGCCACTTCCATGCCCACCTTTGCCCGTAGGATCTGTGCACAATCTGACCCGCTCATACCATAGCTGAACTGGTTTTGTCCAAACATTCGAGCAAATCCTCTCGGATTGACTCGATAGTCCGGGAGCTCAGCCAGAATAGTGCGGATCTCTGCCGGGGTGAAGGGGACATGCCAAACTACCCGTTCCCCTAAAGTCCGTTCCCCCCGTGCATTGGGAGGACCTTCAAATTGCTGCACCCTGACTGGATAGGCCTCGGTCCGGGAAGAGTGCAAGGGCTGACCCAGCATCATCGGTGGGCTTAGATTAACCACCTCGCTTACTGCACCTTCAGGTTTGAGGTCCCTCAGATCAGGGTATAGCTGGGGGGCAGGGGTCTGATCAGTGGCTCGTAGCGCTTTGATGCAATCCGCCCTGTTTTTTAACCGGGTGTCTATTCCCCTTGATTCACAGATAGTCTGCAAATCGGTTGTTGAGTAGGCTTCATAGTTGGAAACAGAAGGAGCTGGGGTGAAGCAGGGAGAAGGGAGAGGTAGAGGCAGAGGCTGAGGCATAGAGACAGAAGACACAGAAGGTATGTCAAGAGTGACGTCACTAACAGAAGAGACAGGTGCAGTTATACTTATCTCAGCCACTGTTGGTTGTTGGGGGACCCCAGCAGACCCTGATCCTGCCTGCCTTAGTAGAGTCAGCCCTGAAAGAGCTTCCTCCACCTCTGACACCGGATCCTCCTGTTTTATTCCCTCTGGAGGCCAGGTATACATCACCTGGTTCTTCCGGACAGACACCAGTTTATGTATGCCCTGCTTCCCTAATCGGATTGACCTGTGAAGCCATAGCTGTGCGATCTCTAGTTCTGACGCCTGCATCCGTGGTTCAAATTCAGAGATGAATTTTTCCCACCTCCATGCGTCAAGTGTACCTTCCCGGGGAATTTCCCATCTGGTACCCTTCGACCATTTATTCCACCTTTTGAGGGGTTCTGTAGACTTCCCCCCCAAACTCACCTTCATCAGTTGTGCAGCTGTCCTTACCCTGAAGAGGGCTGGTTCCCCCTCTCTCTTCATGGACTGACTACTGCCCATCGTGACTAGTCACTGGTATATATCCCGCGTCCGGGTACCTGTTTACCCCCTGGAGCACTCGGTGGGATCCTACCGAGAGGCCTGATTCCACCACTTTCCCAGCACAGCGTAATTTATGTGATACTTATCGATCACCCGAAGCGCATCAAGTGGCGGTCAGACTGAGAGCACACCTCCCACTCCCACAGCGCAATTTGTGTGATCCTGACCACCCGAAGTGTTTGTGGTGACCAGGATTTCCCTGGACCGCCCACTCGCACAGCGTAATTTATGTGGCTCTCATCACCCACTGTGTTTGGCAGGCCACACCGCACAATGATGAAAGTGGCTTTTCTCTCCCTGCACACAGTAGCTAACACAAGTCAAAACAAAAAGAGGGGTTCTTGGATGTTACTTAGGGGTCACTGGTTGGGCAGAAACCTGCTAACTGACCTTTAGGAAATTTGTGTAAAGAAAAAAACTTTCCTAATACACACAGAAAAAAAAAAAAAACTCTTTTCAACCTGAAAAACTGTTAAAAAGGACAAAGTGGATCCTTATGAAAAACACGGGACGTTTCACAGTAAAACAATTACACCGAGGTAAACCGAAAAACTGCGCCAAAAGTAACCTTGTTGCTGACGCAAAAATCACTCCTATCAGCACCGCTAAACGATCCACGTTATACACGCAATCTTTACTGCAACCACCTAGAACCGTTTACACAAAAAGTCTGCTGGACGTGAAACACGCGACACAGCAGCTTAAAACAAACCCGCTTTACAATAAGGAACTACTTTTAACAGGAAAAACACAAGAAAAACATAATCACTATACAAGAAATCTATGTGCAAAAACCCAGACTACACCGCGCTCATTAAATGTGGAACACGTGAAGGGAAAACTCGCTTAACACACTTTAAATTGGCTGGCAATACGCAAATTTAAAGCTAAAAGCAAACAAATGAAACTGTAAAAAATTTGGATTAAAAACACAATATGGGTCAAATGCATATAGGAAACTTCATGCACATTGCATAGAGATTACTGCACATATGGTAGCCAACAAAATGGCCACCAACAGGGAAAGCACATGGTCATTAACAAAATGGCCACCAAACAAAAGGAGTCCATGTGGTTTAGTCAAGAAGATGACCCCCCACAGAGGAGCACATGGCAGATACTAGAATGACCCCCCACAGAGGAGCACATGGTAACACTAGAATGGCCCCCCACAGGGAAGCACACGGCAGCCTCTAGCCTCAAAATTGCCTCTTACATAAAACAGACTTTTGAACAGAACATACGCTGGACAATTACACAACAATATGAAGTACACATACAACACAATTTGGGCACAATCACAGAACGGACATAAAACACCAACATATCACACTAACATGCACATGTAACAGAAAGGACCCCCTGCTGCATGCTTGCTGGGAGCAGTAGTTCCACAAAACATTGTACACAGATCTTACAACAGTTAACAATTAACCTAAGCCTTTCAGCACTGTAATAATTACCTCACGTGGAGGGGGGTAAAGCAATCACCACAGTACCTACAGCCCACAAATACTTACCTAACACTATGCAACAACTTTTACCCACTAAAACATATACCCGTTTAATTTTTGGTTGGAAGATTTTTAAACTTGACCAAATCCAGCCAACCAAACCCACCCCTCTGCTGCTCTCCGCAGAGACAAACCCTCGTCTTTCACCCACAAATCAAGAGTTTAGGACAAAAAACAAGGTCCTTGTTAAGCGGTATTTCTTGTTAGCTAACAGAGAGCGAAATCAGCCACACGAACACGCAAAAAGCGATCCTCTTAATGGCAGAGAGACCTGAAATGTGCCGGCATACTTTTTGCTAGTTCATGATGGCTCATTCCCCCCTCGTTCTTGGTTAGCTACGCAAGAATACGCGTTAGTATCCACCAGGCTCGCCAAACTGTCTTGGAAATTCACTTTAACGAATTTCTCCTTACCGTGAGTACTCGCAGTTGGATGCGCAGAAATCCCCCATAAAGCTGTGCGAATCTCGCTTACCACGACTGCAGCCAAACTACACGATTCCTGCCCATCCAAATACTTTGGTCCTGTTGAATTTGTGGGTGATTGGAGCTCCGCTACCCTAGAATGATCACACGACACTCTAAGGCTGGTGTTGCAATCCACATAAGGGCTGATTTTAGGCTCAGCTCTCTGTTTTATTAAGAATACACACATGCCCCCCACATGAATAAAGTCAATCCCTCCCACCGAACAATACAATGGGGATTGCTTATACAGAGGATGTACATTCCAATTGGAGCATAGCCTTTGCTATTATCTATCACTGGTCCTCCCCCATGAACCTTCTGAGGTCAGCAGACTTCCTCCCCTTCCCCCCTATGAGCCATCTGAGGTCATATTTCCTGTCCTACTATCTTCTATTGGTATGTACATTCTCTGTACAAGCACTCTCTAAAAATATCAGTCTGTACCTGGATGGGCCCGATACGATCTTTATTAAAACACATCCATCCCAGATACAGTTTCAAGTTGGTAATGGGTTGTAAGATATGCATAAGCCTACACGTGGAGTTCACACCGCTTGCGCATTGCGTTATGAAGCCCACGTGCTACCATGCTGCTGATATGTGGATACAGGCCCACGGTCTACTGACAGCGGCATTCGCATGGAATGCCGTGGTGGTATACACGCCGGTCTATAAGCGCAGATCTGCCATCTCATCCATTACCAAGCCGAGTACTGTAATACATACATTGTACATGCGCATGGCCCAATTGCAGCCTTCAGAGCTTTAATTAAGCCACACGAGAGACATATGAATAACACGAATACATGACACATTTAAAGTTCGACCAACAATACAAAATTTCCATGACAGTGGGCAGGGAAAGAATCAGGAAACGTAAAATAGAAGCAGATTAAGGTTTCAGCTTTAAATATGCCATTGAAAGTGTATAAATATATATAAAGGAGGCGGCAGGTGCGCACAGCGGGACCCACAACGGGACGAATATTACAACGTAAATGTAACCTCGACATTTATTAAACTATGTCGGGAAATTCCTCCCGTTGTAAGTCCCGCTGTGCGCACCTGCCGCCTGCTTTATATTTTACATCCTTCTCTTCCCAGGATTGCACCCGGGCCGATATCCCTACAAGTGGCCCCCATCTCTACAGCACCTAATATATACTGTGTCTATATAGTAATATGGGGGACCTGAGATCACCAGACAGCCCCCCCCCCTCGTATAAGTAATAATAAACACAAGCAACCTATACTTCTGTAGAAATGAAAAAAACAACAAAATGGCTCACCGCCAGAACACAAGTCCCACACCAGGGTTTAGGGTCCCTGTCTTCTTCAGGGTGCCACAAGGGCTGCTGTCACGTACCTGGTTGGGGAGCCTGACGTGGCGAGGAGGCATCCTCTTACTACTCCCCTGAGCCCCTGATATCAGCGGCAGCGGATAGGTATGGCGGTAACCAGGGTGCAGGCCAGGTACGGGTGCAGGAATGTGGCTGTGGCAGCGGATAGGTATGGCGGTAACCAGTAACCAGGGTGCAGGCCAGGTGTGGGTGCAGGAGCGTAGGTGCGTCTGCGGATAGGTATGGCGGTAACCAGGATACAGGCCAGGTGCAGGAATGTGGCTGTGGCAGCGGATAGGTATGGCGGTAACCAGTAACCAGGGTGCAGGCCAGGTGTGGGTGCAGGAATGTGGGTGCGTCAGCGGATAGGTATGGCGGTAACCAGGGTGCAGGCCAGGTGCGGGTGCAGGAATGTGGGTGTAGCAGTGGATAGGTATGGCGGTAACCAGGGTGCAGGCCAGGTGTGGATGGGTCTGGAGATGACGGTAGGCAGGTGATGACCCAGAAGATCCGGATACAGACCAGGTGCGGATGCAGGAATGTGGGTGCAGCAGCGGATAGGTATGGCGGCAACCAGGATACAGACCAGGTGCAGATGCAGAAGCGTAGGTGCGGAAGCGGATAGGTATGGCGGTAACTAGGGTGCAGGTCAGGTGCGGATGCAGGAGCGTAGGTGTGGCAGCGGATAGGTATGGCAGTAACCAGGATGCAGGCCAGGTGCAGATGCAGGAGCGTAGGTGCGGAAGCGGATAGGTATGGCGGTAACTAGGGTGCAGGTCAGGTGCGGGTGGGTCTGGAGATGACGGTAGGCAGGTGATGACCCAGAAGATCTGGATACAGGCCAGGTGCAGATGCAGGAATGTGGGTGCAGCAGCAGGGAGGTATGGCGGCAACCAGGGTGAAGGCCAGGTGCGGATGCAGGAGCGAATGTACAGCATTCTCAGACAAGCCGGGTCAGGATGAATCGAGCGGATCAGGTACAAGGGAGCAGGCAAGCGGATAGTCAGGAATAGCCGGGGTCGGTGCAGGCGGAGTTCTTTCATAGTCAGGGATTGCCGGGGTCAGTGCAGGCGGAGTTCTTTCTTAGTCAGGGACAGCCGGGGTCGGTGCAGGCGGAGTTCTTTCTTAGTCAGGGATAGCCGGGGTCGGTGCAGGCGGAGTTCTTTCTTAGTCGGGGATAGCCGGGGTCGGTGCAGGCGGAGTTCTTTCTTAGTCAGGGATAGCCGGGGTCGGTGCAGGCGGAGTTCTTTCTTAGTCAGGGATAGCCGTGGTCGGTGCAGGCGGAGTTCTTTCTTAGTCAGGGACAGCCGTGGTCGGTGCAGGCGGAGTTCTTTCTTAGTCAGGGATAGCCGGGGTCGGTGCAGGCGGAGTTCTTTCTTAGTCAGGGATAGCCGGGGTCGGTGCAGGCGGAGTTCTTTCTTAGTCAGGGATAGCTGGGGTCGGTGCAGGTGGAGTTCTTTCATAGTCAGGGATTGCCGGGGTCGGTGCAGGCGGAGTTCTTTCTTAGTCAGGGATAGCCGGGGTCGGTGCAGGCGGAGTTCTTTCTTAGTCAGGGATAGCCGGGGTCGGTGCAGGCGGAGTTCTTTCTTAGTCAGGGATAGCCGGGGTCGGTGCAGGCGGAGTTCTTTCTTAGTCAGGGATAGCCGTGGTCGGTGCAGGCGGAGTTCTTTCTTAGTCAGGGACAGCCGGGGTCGGTGCAGGCGGAGTTCTTTCTTAGTCAGGGATAGCCGGGGTCGGTGCAGGCGGAGTTCTTTTTCAGTCAGGGATAGCCGGGGTCAGTGCAGGCGGAGTTCTTTCTTAGTCAGGGATAGCCGGGGTCGGTGCAGGCGGAGTTCTTTCTTAGTCAGGGATAGCCGGGGTCGGTGCAGGCGGAGTTCTTTCTTAGTCGGGGATAGCCGGGGTCGGTGCAGGCGGAGTTCTTTCTTAGTCGGGGATAGCCGGGGTCGGTGCAGGCGGAGTTCTTTCTTAGTCAGGGATAGCCGTGGTCGGTGCAGGCGGAGTTCTTTCTTAGTCAGGGATAGCCGGGGTCGGTGCAGGCGGAGTTCTTTCTTAGTCAGGGATAGCCGGGGTCGGTGCAGGTGGAGTTCTTTGTCAGGGATAGCCGGGGTCGGTGCAGGCGGAGTTCTTTCTTAGTCAGGGATTGCCGGGGTCGGTGCAGGCGGAGTTCTTTCTTAGTCAGGGATAGCCGGGGTCGGTGCAGGCGGAGTTCTTTCATAGTCAGGGATAGCCGGGGTCGGTGCAGGCGGAGTTCTTTCTTAGTCAGGGATAGCCGGGGTCGGTGCAGGCGGAGTTCTTTCTTAGTCAGGGATAGCCGGGGTCGGTGCAGGCGGAGTTCTTTCTTAGTCAGGGATAGCCGGGGTCGGTGCAGGCGGAGTTCTTTCTTAGTCAGGGATAGCCGGGGTCGGTGCAGGCGGAGTTCTTTCTTAGTCGGGGACAGCCGGGGTCGGTGCAGGCGGAGTTCTTTCTTAGTCGGGGATAGCCGTGGTCGGTGCAGGCGGAGTTCTTTCTTAGTCAGGGATAGCCGGGGTCGGTGCAGGCGGAGTTCTTTCTTAGTCGGGGATAGCCGGGGTCGGTGCAGGCGGAGTTCTTTCTTAGTCAGGGATAGCCGGGGTCGGTGCAGGCGGAGTTCTTTCTTAGTCGGGGATAGCCGGGGTCGGTGCAGGCGGAGTTCTTTCTTAGTCAGGGATAGCCGGGGTCGGTGCAGGCGGAGTTCTTTCTTAGTCAGGGACAGCCGGGGTCGGTGCAGGCGGAGTTCTTTCTTAGTCGGGGACAGCCGGGGTCGGTGCAGGCGGAGTTCTTTCTTAGTCAGGGACAGCCGGGGTCGGTGCAGGCGGAGTTCTTTCTTAGTCAGGGACAGCCGGGGTCGGTGCAGGCGGAGTTCTTTCTTAGTCAGGGATAGCTGGGGTCGGTGCAGGCGGAGTTCTTTTTCAGTCAGGGATAGCCGGGGTCAGTGCAGGCGGAGTTCTTTCTTAGTCAGGGATAGCCGGGGTCGGTGCAGGCGGAGTTCTTTCTTAGTCGGGGATAGCCGGGGTCGGTGCAGGCGGAGTTCTTTCTTAGTCAGGGACAGCCGGGGTCGGTGCAGGCGGAGTTCTTTCTTAGTCGGGGATAGCCGGGGTCGGTGCAGGCGGAGTTCTTTCTTAGTCAGGGATAGCCGTGGTCGGTGCAGGCGGAGTTCTTTCTTAGTCAGGGATAGCCGTGGTCGGTGCAGGCGGAGTTCTTTCTTAGTCGGGGATAGCCGGGGTCGGTGCAGGCGGAGTTCTTTCTTAGTCGGGGATAGCCGTGGTCGGTGCAGGCGGAGTTCTTTCTTAGTCAGGGATAGCCGGGGTCGGTGCAGGCGGAGTTCTTTCTTAGTCAGGGATAGCCGGGGTCGGTGCAGGCGGAGTTCTTTCTTAGTCGGGGATAGCTGTGGTCGGTGCAGGCGGAGTTCTTTCTTAGTCAGGGATAGCCGGGGTCGGTGCAGGCGGAGTTCTTTCTTAGTCAGGGATAGCCGGGGTCGGTGCAGGCGGAGTTCTTTCTTAGTCAGATCAGATACAGGCAACAGGACCAGGTTATGAACTGCGGGACGTTGTAGACCAGAAGGCTTGGGCTAAACTGTGTTGGTGATCTAAATAGCCCGCCTTGTGGTGTCGTGTATGCTAGTGCGCATGCGCGCAACCGCACACTCCCACGCATGCGCACCGCCGCGGCTGACAGGGATCCGGCGCTGGCGCATTGATGCGTGACGCTGAGGGAGCGATCGCTGACAGCTGCTGGAGCTCAGCAAACACTATCTCAGTCACCAGACAGGCCACACTTTCTGAAAGCCGTGATCTGGCTCACTCTCCAGCTCACAGGCCAGTAATGACTCCTTCCTGCTCCTTTTTAGGCCCCTCCTGCAGGCAGGGTGACCCTTTCGGGACAAAGTTCCTCTAGTCAGGGTTGGAGGCTCTTTGGCACCCAAAGTCTCTCCGAGATTCCGAATTCCGGGTTCCAAATGAGAACTTTCCAACTGTAGTAGAGAACAAAAACCAGAGCGCACCAACCTTGCGCATTACCTCACTGAGGAAGAAGGGACTCCCCTTTGAAATGCGTCAGTTTGGCCAAGAGTTTATCGCCCTTCCGGATGGAACTCGCACGTGTCTCCTAACCCTGTGTTTGGTTTTGGATGTTATATTTCTTACTGCTGCTCTTGTGAGTAGAATTTATCAACAAATTCATGAATTGCTTACTGAGGTGATGCGCAAGGTTGGTGCGCTTTGTTTTTTGTTCTCTGCTACAGTCAATATTGAGCTTCCCCAGCTTCATGTTAGAGCCGCACAACCATTGATCGGTGTTGGACGAACATTTATCAATTTATTTGATTGGCTTTCTTCTGATCTGGGTCCCTGAGCGCAGGAGGTGTTGGATGTGTGTCGACTGAGAACTTACCAATCCTGGGCAAACCACAGGTCAGCTGAACCCTTTTCAATGAAAACCTCTCATCTTGCATGGATAAGAACCCCTGAGCAGGAGCGGACTGACAACTCATGGGGCCCATAGGCAAATGGGGCCCTTGTGTCCTTGCCCAAACTCAAAAAAGCCTATGAAAAAGGTACCAGGGGCATCTCATGGGGCCCCCTACTGACCCCGAGCCCTCGGGCAGGGCCTGAGTTTCCAATTGGTCAGTCCACCCATGCCCCTGAGTTCTTTCATAGTCAGGGATTGCCGGGGTCGGTGCAGGCGGAGTTCTTTCTTAGTCAGGGATAGCCGGGGTCGGTGCAGGCGGAGTTCTTTCTTAGTCGGGGATAGCCGTGGTCGGTGCAGGCGGAGTTCTTTCTTAGTCAGGGACAGCCGGGGTCGGTGCAGGCGGAGTTCTTTCTTAGTCGGGGATAGCCGGGGTCGGTGCAGGCGGAGTTCTTTCTTAGTCAGGGATAGCCGGGGTCGGTGCAGGCGGAGTTCTTTCTTAGTCAGGGATAGCCGGGGTCGGTGTAGGCGGAGTTCTTTCTCCAGCGGACTGACAACTCATGGGGCCCATAGGCAAATGGGGCCCTTGTGTCCTTGCCCAAACTCAAAAAAGCCTATGAAAAAGGTACCAGGGGCATCTCATGGGGCCCCCTACTGACCCCGAGCCCTCGGGCAGGGCCTGAGTTTCCAATTGGTCAGTCCACCCCTGCCCCTGAGTACTCCAAACTGAATTCAGGTCTTCAAGGGACTATAACCCAAACACGTGGACACATATCTCCTGTCCAAGAGCCATCCCTGGTGTCCTGTACAATACACGGAGGTTGGATAAAATGATGGAAATAACAAAATCATGTGACTAATATGGTGTTGGACCACCTTTGGCATCCAAGACGACCTGAATTCTCCTGCCAACTGACAAATATCAGCCTTGGATGATGGATGATGGAATCTGATACCTCTCTTCATTCAAAGATTGTTCCAGTTCTTGCACATGTAGTACTACCCCCTTGGGGGTTTCTGTTGAATTTGGGTCCCCTATAGTCCTGCACAGCCAGTCAGTTAGCATCTTCCACACAAGCGTTCATCCATAGACATACATCAGGCCTGGAGCGTTGGTTTTGTTATTTTATTGAGGGGATTCAACTTGGATGGGGTAAGGGGGGTGTATAGGATGTCCAAGGGAACCAAAATCTGAGGACAAACTTCCTGAACTATTCACAGCTTCTTCTCTTTGACACACAGCCTCGGTTGGGGTGCTAGCCAGCAACTCCAGTTGTAGTACCTCAGACCCCAGATGATCTCCTCTTCGCCCAGAAATCTGAAGGTTTTCCTTCCTGAGCAGGGGATCTGGATCCTGTTTTTTCAAATAAGGTGCACAGTCACTAGTAGGGGGCTAATCTGGTTTCCCACCAGAGTGCTTCTTCCCTTATCCGCCCAGGAGGTGTACTCACTCAGATGCTCTCCTGTACAGCTTGTGGAATGACTGTGGTTTCCAGGCCTGCCACACAGGTGGTCCTCACTCAGGGGACCAGTGGGCCCTGAGGTTTCCTCCTCTCTGTCTCCAGGCTCACAGTCAGGCCCCATCTCAGCAGACCTGGCAGCCTTCTTCTTCCAGCCTCACGTCTTCCTGACTCACACTCTTCTCCAACTCCTACTCCTCACTCCTGCTACTGTGCAGACTCAAACGCCTTTTAAGGGAGTCCAGCCAATTGCCAAGCCTCCTGTTGGGGACTGGCTGAGGTCCCCAAAAGGTGCAGCCAACCACTCCCCAGATGCACCCACTGCCTTCAAGGACCTCCTTCAAACGCTTCAGAGCAGGGGGAAATTCCAGAGGGGCTGGTCTGCAGCGCCTCTCAGTCCAGACCAAATGTTGACCCCTCCGACTATCTCACCTGAGCTGCTAATCAGATCCTCTCTAGCCATCATGGTGTAGCTCCACCTAGTGTAACCAGGAAGGTACTACACACAGATAAAATGAGCCCAGATCTTGTTCTCCATTATTGACCATAGTGGCTCTATGATATTGAGGTCCGGAGACTGCTGCACCCGGGGACAGTCTGTATGCTCGTCAAACCCCCTCAGTCTCCACCCGAATCACAAGCCTACTGAACGACATATCAGATTGGATGTTGCTCCACTTCCTGAAACTGAACCTCTCCAAAACCGAGCTCCTAGTTTTCCCCCCAGCCCGCGCCCCCCCTCCCCCCGACCTCTCCATCACGTCCAACAATGCCACTATCAGGCCCGCCCCGCAGGCCAGAGTACTTGGTGTCATTCTGGATTTCAACCTCTCCTTCCAGCCCCAAGTCCAATCATTAACAAACTCCCTCTGTAATGTACAGCGCTGGGTGAACTGTTGGCGCTTTATAAATACTGTATAATAATAATAATAATAATCACAATTTGACAACACCAGCTGTGTGAATCGGAGCTTTATTGTCTTGGTAAATGTCTTCGGGAAACAATATCTGCACCATGGGGTGCACACGGTCGGCCAAAATTAGATTTTTTTGATTGCACCACCATGCTTTAGAGTTGGCACAAGACAGTCCTGGTGGTAAGCTTGGGATGGTGTTGGTCACACGTAAACACGTCCGGTGGTTGGGAACAGTGTGAAGGTCGATTCATCGTACCATATTACAGTCTTCCATCGATCAATCGTCCACCATTTATGGGTGTTGCCCCACTCTGTCCTCTTCTGAGCATTAATATCGGTCACTAGTGGTTCGGCCATCGCAGCTCACCCGGGAATGTTCTGCTGATGGAGTTCCCTCCGCACAGTGTTTGTGGACATGGGATTTGGAAGACTGAGATTGAGCTCTGCAGTCACTTGTAGCAGTAGTTTCCTTATTCCGTGTCACAATCCTGCGCAATGTCCTTTTGTCTCTTTTGGTCAGCTGGCCATGTGGGCGGAGTTATACGCCGCCATAACCTTTGATACTGAACCTCGCCACACGGCAAATAAATCGGCAACTTCAGTCACAGAGGCACCAGCTAAGCGGCTCCAACAATTTGCCCTCTTTGAAGCTCAGTAATCTCTGACATGACTCCGCAGTACTAGCAGCGCATGAGGATTCCCACCTGTTAGCTAGGAGTCTCATCACACAGCGGAAGCAAAAGAATGTTGTATCACTGCTGCAAAACATGTAGTCACTTACACAGACTGCAAATCATGGAGTGTTTGTTTATATATATATATAGGTGAAACTGGAAAAATGAGAATCTGGTGCATTCCTTCATTCATTCATTCATTCATTGATTTCAGTGCAGCAACTTAAAAGGTGACACTAATATATGAGACTCATTCCATGCAAAGCAAGATAGTTCCAGCCGTGATTTGTCATCATTGTGATGATTATGGCTTACAGCTCATGAAAACTCCAAATCCACAATCTCAGAAAATGAGAATATTCCATGCAATCAATAAAACACGGATTGTACATAGAACAATATCGCACCTCTGAAAAGTAGAAGCTGCATATGTACTCAGTACTTGGTTGGGGCCCCTTTTGCAGCAATTACTGCCTCAATGCGGCGTGGCATGGAAGCTATCAGCCTGTGGCACTGCTGAGGTGTTATGGAAGATCAGGATGCTTCAATAGCGGCCTTCAGCTCTTCTGCATTGTTCGGTCTCATGTCTCTCATCTTTCTCTTGGCAATGCCTCATAGATTCTCTATGGGGTTCAGGTCAAGTGAGTTTGCTAGCCAATCAAGCACAGTAATCCCACGGTCATTGAACCAGGTTTTGGTGCTTTTTGCAGTGTGGGCGGAGCCAAGTCCTGCTGGAAAATGAAGTCAGCATCCCCATAAAGCTGGTCTGTGGAAGGAAGCATGAAGTGCTCCAAAATCTCCTGGTAGACGGCTGCGGTGACCCTGGACTTACTGAAGCACAGTGGACCAACACCAGCAGATGACATGGCTCCCCAAATCAACACAGACTGTGGAAACTTCACACTGGACTTCAAGCATCTTGCAGTGTGTGCCTCTCCATTCTTCCTCCATACTCGGGGTCCTTGGGCCTCTCCATTCTTCCTCCATACTCGGGGTCCTTGTGCCTCTCCATTCTTCCTCCATACTCGGGGTCCTTGGGCCTCTCCGTTCTTCCTCCATACTCTGGGTCCTTGGGCCTCTCCATTCTTCCTCCATACTCGGGGTCCTTGGGCCTCTCCATTCTTCCTCCATACTCGGGGTCCTTGTGCCTCTCCATTCTTGCTCCATACTCGGGGTCCTTGGGCCTCTCCATTCTTGCTCCATACTCGGGGTCCTTGGGCCTCTCCATTCTCCCTCCATACTCGGGGTCCTCGGGCCTCTCCATTCTTCCTCCATACTCGGGGTCCTAGGGCCTCTCCATTCTTCCTCCATACTCAGGGTCCTTGGGCCTCTCCATTCTTCCTCCATACTCGGGGTCCTTGGGCCTCTCCATTCTTCCTCCATACTCGGGGTCCTTGTGCCTCTCCATTCTTGCTCCATACTCGGGGTCCTTGGGCCTCTCCATTCTTGCTCCATACTCGGGGTCCTTGGGCCTCTCCATTCTCCCTCCATACTCGGGGTCCTCGGGCCTCTCCATTCTTCCTCCATACTCGGGGTCCTAGGGCCTCTCCATTCTTCCTCCATACTCAGGGTCCTTGGGCCTCTCCATTCTTCCTCCATACTCGGGGTCCTTGGGCCTCTCCATTCTTCCTCCATACTCGGGGTCCTTGGGCCTCTCCATTCTTCCTCCATACTCGGGGTCCTTGGGCCTCTCCATTCTTCCTCCATACTCTGGGTCCTTGGGCCTCTCCATTCTTCCTCCATACTCGCTGTCCTTGGTTTCCAAATGAGATGCAAAAGTTGCTCTCATCAGAAAAGAGGACTTTGGACCACTGAGCAGCAGACCAGGTCTGTTTTTCTTTAGCCCAGGTAAGACGCTTCTGATGTTGTTTGTTGTTCAGGAGCGGCTTGACAAGAGGAATATGACATTTGAAGCCCATGTCCAGGATCCGTTTGTGTGTGGTGGCTCTTGATGCACTGACTCCAGCCTCAGTCCACTTCTTGTGAAAGTCCCCAACACTTTTGAATGGCCTTTTCCTGACAATCCTCTCCAGGCTGCGGTCATCCCTGCTGCTTGTGCACCTTTTTCTTCCACACTTTTCCCTTCCACATAACTTTCTATTAATGTGCTTTGATACAGCACTTTGGGAACATCCAACTTCTTCTGCAATTCCCTTCTGAGGCTTTCCCTCCTTATGGAGGGTGTCAATGATGGTGTCAGGTCAGCAGTCTTTCCCATGATTGGGATTCCTACTGAACCAGACTGAGAGACCATTGAAAGGCTCAGGAACCCTTTGCAGGTGTTATGGCTGAATGAGCTGATTAGAGTGGGACACTTTGAGCCGAGATTATTCCACCTTTTCACAATATTCTCATTTTCTGAGATTGTGGATTTGGGGTTTTCATGAGCTGTAAGCCATAATCATCACAATGATGACAAATCACGGCTTGAACTATCTTGTTTTGCATGTAATGAGTCTCATATATTAGTTTCACCTTTTAAGTTGCTGCACTGAAATAAATCAACTTCTGCACCATATTCTCATTTTTCGAGTTTCACCTGTATATACAGTATATATAATATATACTGTATCTATGTATGTATGCATAAAGAGCTTCTCTCAGTCCACACCTCCTGGCTCTCTCCTGTAATTTCTCCTTTGCAGACTTCACTGCTCCAGGCTGCTTTCCCCTTATCCCAGCCGTGAGTGTGGGGATGGTAGAAATGGGCATGGTGGAGGTAGGGAAACCAGCTGCCATGGCTGCACCCTAGGTGGTAGTGCTCCCTAGGCACCTGCCTAGTTCGCCTGGCCCTGCTGTTATCATGTACTGTTATGCCACTATTTGGAACTGTTACAGCTATTCTGAACCTCAACAGAAAAGTGTTCCAAAATGCTTTGTGTGGCTGGATCCCTGCCTCCCGCGGAGATGTGTGTGTATGGATCATGCTGATAGATAATCCTGCTTAAGAGTAATGGGAAAATGCGGGAAGAAGTAAGAAGGAGCAACCAGGTTGATGGAGGGTCTCAATGGTGGGATGGTCCAAGTGGCAGGATGCACCCTCATGGGATGAAGGGTTATTATGTGGTCTTCAGCCACATCACAGGGCTGGTCCTAGGGATGTCACCTGCAAGGCCTTGCAAGTGTATTGGAAAGGCTCCCTGTCTGGCCTTCGGGTGTAATCCTCCAAGAACTGAGTGTCAGTAAGAGCTGGTGAGAAGACGTTTTCCCTATGTTTTGGAACCCTGAAAGATGACTTCCTGTCAGGGATCGCGGCGTCCTGTTGGCCGGCGCATGCGCGCTGGCGACGGCTCACGCCAGGACACAAGCACCAGGTCCCGGCGAGCCTCGGATGACAGGACGCCGCGCATGCGCAGTGAGAGCCGCGGGCACGCCTCGGGCGGCCAATGACAGCCCGAGGGCGCGTCCTGGGTGGCCAAAGACAGTGCAGGGCGCGATATTTAAAGATGCCCTGCACTGTCACTGATCGCCGCAAGGTCTATCTGAGTTCCTGAGTCCTGTACCTGTGTTTTTGATCCTGATTGACCCTGACTACGCTGCCTTCTCCTGTATTTGACCCGGATTGTCCTGACTACTCTGCCTTCTCCTGCGTTTGACCCGGATTGTTCCTGACTACTCTGCCTTCTCCCATCCTGACCCCCGGCTTGTTTGACCTATCTACGGACTGACTTATCCTGCTGACCCTGCGTGTGACCTGACGATTCTCCGCCTGCCAATTCTGTACCTCGCCTACCCCACGGGACCACTGCTCGCGATCTATCCTGCTAGGCCCTGCCGTCCTCCTTACATCTGGCTCTCCCGGTACCAATACATCCCCGAAGGTTCCCCCTGCCACTGGTAGGCCTGCTCAGAGGTCGTGACCTGGTCCTGGTCTGTTTCAAGTCCATCCCCACCATCAGGGGCCCTGGTGAAAGCACAGACCGGGACTTAGACTCCACGCTTTGGGTAGGTCTGTCAAGTGGGCAGCCAGAGGCACCACCTGGCGGATCATAACACTTCCTGTGAGAAGGGGGCGCTAACTCATTTGCTAACACATTACTGATGGTAAGGCTACAAATTGAACTTGTGTGGTACCATACACTGTTGCTAAAGCCAGATCCACATACTGTAGTATCCCCCAGGAGTTCATCCAGGGGTTAGGGAACTGCATTGATTGCATTTTTGCTCTGCTTATTGTGCCCACCAACAGTCATCATAAGGCTGTCCAGAGGCACTTACGTAATTGTCAACATGATCACGAATATGAACAGGAAGTGACCGTACCAACAAAGGGGTTTTAGAGGCCGGACATCCCTTGGATCTTCTTGGAGTGTCAGGACACTACGTGAAATAGAGGTGCACATGCAGCAAATATGTATGTTGGGAACTTCTGCAAGTAATGTATGGGCAATTTGCATGGTAACGTGTGTATGTGTGTTGTGTAGGCATCTGGCCAGCTGGTAAATGTTTGTGCACGTCCAGTTCCATAACTGGTGACAAACACCTTATTTAATCTAAAGAGTAGTGACTGGTAGTTGTTGGATGATCTTCAGCTAGTCCACAATCCTTTTTCCTCTGTCTATTGATCCTGTGTTACTATAATTACCTGTTACTGACTCGGCTTGCGTCTGGACTTCTCGCTGCCTGACTCCTGATCTTGACCTTGGCATGTTGAAAGAGCCCACATCCATCTGATCTCTCGCAATCCTTGGCTTGGATCCTGACCTCTCTCAAATCTCCAGCTGTATAGCTCATCTGTGCTTGACCTTGGCTAGGCTTCAGACAATGTCTCTCTTCTCCACTCCCTGCCACCTGCCTGTGCATGACCTCAACTTTACCTCGATCTCAGGTCTCCTACAGATTAATTTCCAGGGGAAGAATAAGAGGAGGTCCTTCATACATCAGTCAAAGCTTCTATGTCTTCACCTAACATAGCCATTATGCTGTAATTTTTATGGAGTTGATGAACATGTAGTATTTTATTGTACTAGAATCAAGTTTTTTGTATTTTATTTCAGTATTTTAGTCAGTTGCGTTAAAAGTCCTGTATTTAGATATTGGGGGTTCTCCAGTTTCTTTGCCTGGACCTCGATACTGCTGCCGTCCAGACCTTCCCTACTGCTATTGCCCTGCATCATCCTACCATGGGTAAATAAGGGAAGCCCTCTTGTCACTTTAACTTCCAACCATGCTTGTGACAAGATGTGATCCAGCTCCAAAAAAAAAAAATCAGAAATTTCCAAACATTTAGAAGGCCAGATATGTTGATGGACTCCATGTCTATTCAGAAGACCAGATATGTTGATGAACACCATGTCCATTCAGAAGACCAGATATGTTGATGGACACCATGTCCATTCAGAAGATCAGATATGTTGATGGACACCATGTCCATTCAGAAGACCAGATATGTTGACGGACACCATGTCCATTCTGAAGACCAGATATATTGATGGACACCATGTCCATTCAGAAGACCAGATATGTTGATGGACACCATGTCCATTCAGAAGACCAAATATGTTGATGGACGCCATGTCCATTCTGAAGACCAGATATATTGATGGACACCATATCCATTCAGAAAACCAGATATGTTGATGGACACCATGTCCATTCTGAAGACCAGATATGTTGATGGAAACCATGTCCATTCAGAAGATCAGATATGTTGATGGACACCATGTCCATTCAGAAGACCAGATATGTTGACGGACACCATGTCCATTCTGAAGACCAGATATATTGATGGAAACCATGTCCATCAGAAGACCAGATGTGTTGATGGACACCATGTCCATTCAGAAGACCAGATATGTTGATGGACACCACGTCCATTCAGAAGATCAGATATGTTGAGGGACACCATGTCCATTCAGAAGACCAGATATGTTGACGGACACCATGTCCATTCTGAAGACCAGATATGTTGACGGACACCATGTCCATTCTGAAGACCAGATATGTTGATGGACACCATGTCCATTCAGAAGACCAGATATGTTGATGGACACCATGTCCATTCAGAAGATCAGATATGTTGATGGACACCATGTCCATTCAGAAGACCAGATATGTTGATGGACACCATGTCCATTCTGAAGACCAGATATGTTGATGGAAACCATGTCCATTCAGAAGATCAGATATGTTGATGGACACCATGTCCATTCAGAAGACCAGATATGTTGACGGACACCATGTCCATTCTGAAGACCAGATATATTGATGGAAACCATGTCCATTCAGAAGACCAGATATGTTGATGGACACCACGTCCATTCAGAAGATCAGATATGTTGAGGGACACCATGTCCATTCAGAAGACCAGATATGTTGACGGACACCATGTCCATTCTGAAGACCAGATATGTTGACGGACACCATGTCCATTCTGAAGACCAGATATGTTGATGGACACCATGTCCATTCAGAAGACCAGATATGTTGATGGACACCATGTCCATTCAGAAGATCAGATATGTTGATGGACACCATGTCCATTCAGAAGACCAAATATGTTGATGGACGCCATGTCCATTCTGAAGACCAGATATATTGATGGACACCATGTCCATTCAGAAGACCAGATATGTTGATGGACACCATGTCCATTCAGAAGACCAGATATGTTGATGGAAACCATGTCCATTCAGAAGATCAGATATGTTGATGGACACCATGTCCATTCAGAAGACCAGATGTGTTGACGGACACCATGTCCATTCTGAAGACCAGATATGTTGATGGAAACCATGTCCATCAGAAGACCAGATGTGTTGATGGACACCATGTCCATTCAGAAGACCAGATATGTTGATGTACACCATGTCCATTCAGAAGACCAGATATGTTGATGGAAACCATGTCCATTCAGAAGACCAGATATGTTGACGGATACCATGTCCATTCTGAAGACCAGATATATTGATGGACACCATGTCCATTCAGAAGACCAGATATGTTGATGGACACCATGTCCATTCAGAAGACCAAATATGTTGATGGACACCATGTCCATTCTGAAGACCAGATATATTGATGGACACCATGTCCATTCAGAAGATCAGATATGTTGATGTACACCATGTGCATTCAGAAGACCAGATATGTTGACGGACACCATGTCCATTCTGAAGACCAGATATGTTGATGGACACCATGTCCATTCAGAAGACCAAATATGTTGATGGACACCATGTCCATTCAGAAGAGCAGATATGTTGATGGACACCATGTCCATTCAGAAGACCAGATATGTTGACGGACACCATGTCCATTCTGAAGACCAGATATATTGATGGACACCATGTCCATTCAGAAGATCAGATATGTTGATGGACACCATGTCCATTCAGAAGACCAAATATGTTGATGGACACCATGTCCATTCTGAAGACCAGATATATTGATGGACACCATGCCCATTCAGAAGACCAGATATGTTGATGGAAACCATGCCCATTCTGAAGACTAGATATGTTGATGGACACCATGTCTATTCAGAAGATCAGATATGTTGATAAACACTGTGTCCATTCAGAAGACCAGATATGTTGATAAACACTGTGTCCATTCAGAAGACCAGATATGTTGATGGACACCATGTTCATTCAGAAGAGCAGATATGTTGATGGAAACCATGCCCATTCTGAAGACTAGATATGTTGATGGACACCATGTCCATTCAGAAGACCAAATATGTTGATGGACACCATGTCCATTCTGAAGACCAGATATATTGATGGACACCATGTTCATTCAGAAGAGCAGATATGTTGATGGAAACCATGTCCATTCTGAAGACTAGATATGTTGATGGACACCATGTCTATTCAGAAGGTCAGATATGTTGATAAACACTGTGTCCATTCAGAAGACCAGATATGTTGATGGACACCATGTTCATTCAGAAGATCAGATATGTTGATGGACACCATATCCATCAGAATACAAGGTATGTTGATGAACACCATGTCCATTCAGAAGACCAGATATATTGATGGACATCATGTCCATTCAGAAGAGCAGATATGTTGATGTAAACCATGCCCATTCTGAAGACTAGATATGTTGATGGACACCATGTCCACTAAGAAGACCAGATATGTTGATGAACACCATGTCTATTCAGAAGACCACATATGTTGATGGACACCATGTCCATTCAGAAGATCAGATATGTTGATGGACACCATATCCATCAGAATACCAGATATGTTGATGGACACCATGTCCATTCAGAAGACCAGATATGTTGATGAACACCATGTCCATTCAGAAGACCAGATGTGTTGATGGACACCATGTCCACTAAGAAGACCAGATATGTTGATGAACACCATGTCTATTCAGAAGACCACATATGTTGATGGACACCATGTCCATTCAGAAGACCAGATATGTTGATGAACACCATGTCCCTTCAGAAGACCAGATATGTTGAGGAACACCATGTCCATTCTGAAGACCAGATATGTTGATGGACACCATATCCATCAGAATACCAGATATGTTGATGAACACCATGTCCCTTCAGAAGACCAGATATGTTGATGAACACCATGTCCACTAAGAAGACCACATATGTTAATGAACACCATGTCCATTCAGAAGACCACATATGTTAATGAACACCATGTCCATTCTGAAGACCAGATATGTTGATGGATACAATGTCCATTCAGAAGATCAGATATGTTGATGGACACCATGTCCATTCAGAAGACCAGATATGTTGATGGACACCATGTCCACTAAGAATACCAGATATGTTGATGAACACCATGTCCATCAGAAGACCAAATATGTTGATGAACACCATGTCCATTCAGAAGACCAGATATGTTTATGGACACCATGTCCATCAGAAGACCAAATATGTTGATGAACACCATGTCCATTCAGAAGATCAGATATGTTGATGGACACCATGTTCATTCAGAAGATCAGATATGTTGATGGATACCATGTTCATTCAGAAGACCAGATATGTTGATGGATACTATGTCCATCAGAAGACCAGATATGCTGATGAACACAATGTCCACTAAGAAGACCAGATATGTTGATGAACACCATGTCCATTCGGAAGACCACATATGTTGATGATCACCATGTCCATTCAGAAGACCAGATATGTTGATGGACACCATGTCCATTCAGAAGACCAGATATGTTGATGGACACCATGGTATCCTGCACCTCATTGGCCAGGACTCAACATCCAGATGTGCCTGCAATTTTTTATCCCATTCTGGATGCCGTGACCCAGGCCTGTCTGTAAATCAGTTCCCATAATCGCCCCATGCCGCATTTTATCTAACGCCAAAATGAAAATGACCGCCTAGTCCATTTTCAAGGATTACGGCCGACGCACGCTGTTGTGAACTTCATTTACAGCAAATAATTTCATTGATGGTTTTTTGGAATAACTAAGCAAAGATTAGCGTCACGCGGTTCACGCCGCCTGGAAATATTAATGATTTTAATGCGGGATCGCTGTTATTTACAGCAAAATATGTCTGCGAAAGTGAAGGCTAATTGACAGATTTCACATTGGCGCAGTTTAATCCACAAGTAGCCGGTGCGGGCTTTTCCACATAATGAATGAAAAAAAAAAAAGAAATGAAGGTCACTGCCGGCGTGGCTGTTAGGAAGCGGTGAACACCGGTGGCGTGATGGACACATAAAAAGGGCGTCACACAGAGAGACGAATAAAGACCAAACTATGAGGAAAAGGTGAGAAAGCAGGAAGTGGAACAAAGTGTTTACTGCCGGAGACAGCAAATCCATCGATTTCCATTAAAGCAAACTTTTTTTTTTTAACTTTAGAACTTTTTGAAGTTTCTTTTTGTTTGTTTTTGCTGTCTATGCAGGAAATGTCCCTTGAATTGCCTCTTCCAAAGGCATAACAAGAGTCGCCGCTGGCTGATTGTACACAATTATACCATCTGCAAGGCTGACGCTCTACATTCTGTATATGGAAGACCCGTCCGTGCCTTGGTGTGGCCTAGTCTCCAAGCTGCGTCCTTGCCACGGCCTAGTCTACACTGCTCTGTCATGGACAGCCCCTTCATTCTTCAGTGAGAAACCCTACCTGTGCCCGAGGTCGCCAGTACATTTTGGCTTAGTCTTGCTCAGTAAAACTTTGCTGCTACTCGACAAATGTTTTCCACGACTTTATCATCTTTGATCTCTTATTTCATGAATGAAATCACCCACCTGACCCCCATGTTTATGGCGCATTTTGGTTGAGTCTTGCTCGTTGAACTGGAGCAAATACCATGAAGGCTTGGCGGCTTTGACCATAAAAACACCGAATCCTAATGACATCAGAAACTACGTTACACATCTGAGCACCGCAAACCACAAACACAATATAATTCATTTTTAATGTTCAAAGCAAACTCCCCCATCAATCCATGTCTCCATCCATTCATCCATCCATGTCTCCATCCATCCATCCGTCCACTCCCCCATCCATCCATATCTCCATCCATCCATGTCTCCATTCATCCATCTCTCCATCCATCCATCCTTTCACTCCCCCATCCATCCATGTCTCCATCCATCCATTCTCCCACTTCCCCATCCATCCATGTCTCCATCCATCCATCCTTCCACTCCCCCATCCATCCTTTCACTGGATGCATGCTGGGTATACAGCAAGTAGGCTCAAGTTCTATTTATTGATAGCTCTTTAAACCCTGCCCACTGTCAGCACAATGTGGCCACACCCACCACATCATTTTACTTCTGGGAGGGCCCGGGGGAGCCCCGTGTCTTTCACAATCAACACCCCGGTTGGCCACTCTGAAGAGAAATGAACGAAGTGTGTATTGATTTAAAAAAAAACTGGGGGCTGTCCCAAGGGGGTCTCCGAAATTTCTAGGCACAGGGCCAGTTGACTGCTCTTCAGACTTTGGGGGGGCGGGGGGCGGACTGTGGCCAGTGGGGGTAGAAAATGCCCTGGCATCAGTAGGAGTAAACAATGTCATAGGCTTGGTAGGTGGGGGTAAAAAAAAAACAAAACATCTCTGGTGTCAGTGGAAGGAATAATGTCCCATCATCATCTCCCTCAACCCTATCCAAGTTCTCCAGAAAAAAAAACAACTCTAGGCTGGTCATTGAAGGAACATGTGAATGGGCCTACGTCCCTGGCTGTGGGGCAAAGCTGGTGGGGAAGACCTGGACAGTATTTCTGCGGCTCCTACTGGAGTACCATTATGTAATCAGTATATCTGCCCTAAGATGGGCATTAAGGCTTTTCTGAAGGAATTGAGTGGTTCCTCCAGATGGGTGTATGGTTCCTCCAGATGGGTGTATGATTCCTCCAGATGGGTATATGGTTCCTCTGGATGGGTGTATGGTTCCTCTGGATGGGTGTATGGTTCCTCTGGATGGGTGTATGGTTCCTCTAGATGGGCGTATGGTTCCTCTAGATGGGCGTATGGTTCCTCCAGATGGGCGTATGGTTAATCCAGATGGGTGTATGGTGCCTCTAGATGGATGTATGGTTCCTCTAGATGGATGTATGGTGCCTCTAGATGGGCGTATGGTTCCTCCAGATGGGCGTATGGTTCGTCCAGATGGGTGTATGGTTCCTCCAGATGGATGTATGGTTCCTCCAGATGGATGTATGGTGCCTCTAGATGGATGTATGGTGCCTCTAGATGGATGTATGGTTCCTCTGGATGGGTGTATGGTTCCTGCAGATGGGTGTATGGTTCCTCTAGATGAGCGTATGGTTCCTCCAGATGGGCGTATGGTGCCTCTAGATGGATGTATGGTTCCTCTAGATAGATGTATGGTGCCTCTAGATGGGCGTATGGTTTCTCCAGATGGGTGTATGGTGCCTCTAGATCAGTTGTTCTCAACCTTCCTAATGCTGCGACCCCTTAATACAGTTCCTCATGTTGAGGTGACCCCCAACCATAAAATTATTTACTCTTTACACATTGGAAATGTGTTGTTCGATGGTCTTAGGTGACCCCTGTGAAAGGGTCATTCGACCCCCAAAGTGGTCGCGACCCACAGGTTGAGAACCACTGCTCTAGATGGATGTATGGTTCCTCTAGATGGATGTATGGTTCCTCTAGATGGATGTATGGTGCCTCTAGATGGATGTATGGTTCCTCTAGATGGGCGTATGGTTCCTCCAGATGGGCGTATAGTTCCTCAAGATGGGTGTATGGTTCCTCCAGATGGGTGTATGGTTCCTCTAGATGGGCGTATGGTTCCTCCAGATGGGCGTATAGTTCCTCAAGATGGGTGTATGGTTCCTCCAGATGGGTGTATGGTTCCTCTAGATGGGTGAATGGTTCCTCCAGATAGGTGTATGGTTCCTCTAGATGGGTGTATGGTTCCTCTAGATGGGTGAATGGTTCCTCTAGATGGGCGTATGGTTCCTCTAGATGGGTGTATCTAATAATCTGCCAATTGGGTGTGTGGCAGATCAGTCACATGGGCCTTCACTGATAATTCCATTCCTCCTCCACTTGTTGTAAGAGTTTGCCGGCAGATAAAGCGTTAACACTGTAAACAGCGACTTTAAGTCATTCGAATTTATCTGTTTAATAAAAGTTTTCATGTCTAATTCCAGAACGAATTCTGTCTGCCTCGGTATTTTTTATTTTTCTTCCTTCAATGAGCTGGATTCAGTTTTTAGGACTGCGGAGATGTGTAGCCAGGTAAGGGCAGATTGATGGCCCGGGACAGCCGTAATTACACGATAAGCCGAATACTGATGGCGGATACAATGGATTGATCAAAGAATAGGCTTCGCATACGCTCATGACTGGGCCGAGGAGAGAGAAACACAATGAAACATTCCAGAGCCATAAATTCAGCTTTTGTAACGTAGTCTGAGATGAAATGCTCCGAGGTGTCACAAGGAAGTGTAGCCAGGAGCTGGGCTGAGAATGGAGAGTAAGAGAGACACTGGCTGCAGCTGCTGCCCTGCGGTGCTGAACAGGATAACAGCTATATCAGTAGACACCGATCCAACACCTCCTGCGCTCAGGGACTCAGATCAGTAGACACCGATCCGACACCTCCTGCGCTCAGGGACCCAGATCAGTAGACACCGATCCGACACCTCCTGCGCTCAGGGACCCAGATCAGTAGACACCGATCCGACACCTCCTGCGCTCAGGGACCCAGATCAGTAGACACCGATCCGACACCTCCTGCGCTCAGGGACCCAGATCAGTAGACACCGATCCGACACCTCCTGCGCTCAGGGACCCAGATCATTAGACACCGATCCAACACCTCCTGAGCTCAGGGACCCAGATCAGTAGAAACCGATCCAACACCTCCTGCGCTCAGGGACCCAGATCAGTAGACACTGATCCAACACCTCCTGCGCTCAGGGACCCAGATCAGTAGACACCGTTCCAACACCTCCTGAACTCAGGGACCCAGATCAATAGACACCGATCCAACACCTCCTGCGCTCAGGGACCCAGATCAGTAGAAACTGATCCAACGCCTCCTGAGCTCAGGGACCCAGATCAATAGACACCGATCCAACACCTCCTGCGCTCAGGGACCCAGATCAGTAGAAACCGATCCGACACCTCCTGCACTCAGGGACCCAGATCAGTAGAAACCGATCCAACAACTCCTGCGCTCAGGGACCCAGATCAGTAGACACTGATCCAACACCTCCTGCGCTCAGGAACCCAGATCAGTAGACACTGATCCAACACCTCCTGCGCTCAGGGACCCAGATCAATAGACACTGATCCAACAGCTCATGAGCTCAGTGACCCAGATCAGTAGACACTGATCCAACACCTCCTGCGCTCAGGGACCCAGATCAGTAGACACTGATCCAACACCTCCTGCGCTCAGGGACCCAGATCAGTAGACACCGTTCCAACACCTCCTGAGCTCAGGGACCCAGATCAGTAGACACTGATCCAACACCTCCTGCGCTCAGGGACCCAGATCAATAGACACTGATCCAACACCTCCTGCGCTCAGGGACCCAGATCAGTAGACACTGATCCAACAGCTCATGAGCTCAGTGACCCAGATCAGTAGACACTGATCCAACAGCTCATGAGCTCAGTGACCCAGATCAGTAGACACTGATCCAACACCTCCTGCGCTCAGGGACCCAGATCAGTAGACACCGTTCCAACACCTCCTGAACTCAGGGACCCAGATCAATAGACACCGATCCAACACCTCCTGCGCTCAGGGACCCAGATCAGTAGAAACTGATCCAACGCCTCCTGAGCTCAGGGACCCAGATCAATAGACACCGATCCAACACCTCCTGCGCTCAGGGACCCAGATCAGTAGAAACCGATCCGACACCTCCTGCACTCAGGGACCCAGATCAGTAGAAACCGATCCAACACCTCCTGCGCTCAGGGACCCAGATCAGTAGAAACCGATCTGACACCTCCTGCACTCAGGGACCCAGATCAGTAGAAACCGATCCAACACCTCCTGAGCTCAGGGACCCAGATCAGTAGAAACCGATCCAACACCTCCTGCGCTCAGGGACCCAGATCAGTAGACACTGATCCAACACCTCCTGAGCTCAAGGACCCAGATCAATAGACACTGATCCAACACCTCCTGCACTCAGGAACCCAGATCAGTAGACACTGATCCAACAGCTCATGAGCTCAGTGACCCAGATCAGTAGACACTGATCCAACACCTCCTGCGCTCAGGGACCCAGATCAGTAGACACTGATCCAACACCTCCTGCGCTCAGGGACCCAGATCAGTAGACACCGTTCCAACACCTCCTGAGCTCAGGGACCCAGATCAGTAGACACTGATCCAACACCTCCTGCGCTCAGGGACCCAGATCAATAGACACTGATCCAACACCTCCTGCGCTCAGGGACCCAGATCAGTAGACACTGATCCAACAGCTCATGAGCTCAGTGACCCAGATCAGTAGACACTGATCCAACAGCTCATGAGCTCAGTGACCCAGATCAGTAGACACTGATCCAACACCTCCTGCGCTCAGGGACCCAGATCAGTAGACACCGTTCCAACACCTCCTGAACTCAGGGACCCAGATCAATAGACACCGATCCAACACCTCCTGCGCTCAGGGACCCAGATCAGTAGAAACTGATCCAACGCCTCCTGAGCTCAGGGACCCAGATCAATAGACACCGATCCAACACCTCCTGCGCTCAGGGACCCAGATCAGTAGAAACCGATCCGACACCTCCTGCACTCAGGGACCCAGATCAGTAGAAACCGATCCAACACCTCCTGCGCTCAGGGACCCAGATCAGTAGAAACCGATCTGACACCTCCTGCACTCAGGGACCCAGATCAGTAGAAACCGATCCAACACCTCCTGAGCTCAGGGACCCAGATCAGTAGAAACCGATCCAACACCTCCTGCGCTCAGGGACCCAGATCAGTAGACACTGATCCAACACCTCCTGAGCTCAAGGACCCAGATCAATAGACACTGATCCAACACCTCCTGAGCTCAGGGACCCAGATAAGTAGACACTGATCCAACACCTCCTGCGCTCAGGGACCCAGATCAGTAGAGGGGCGATGGACCAATATATACTAGAGCAGGGGTCTCCAAACTATGGCCCTCCAGCTGTTCAAGTACTACAAGTCCCATCATGCCTCTGACAGCCACAGGCATGACTCCCAGAGGCAGAGTCTTGCAAGGTCTCATGGGACTTGCAGTTCCTCAACACCTGGAGATCCACAGTTTGGAGACCCCTGTACTAGTGTATATGGAAGTTCTGCAAAGACCGATCGAAGGTTGTGCAGCTCCGAAGCTGGGGAAGCTCGATACAAACTGTAGTAGAGAACAGAAAAGCAGAGCGCACCGACTTTGCGCATCACCTCAGTAAGCGATCTGTGGATTTATTGATTTAAGAGATATACTCACAAAAGTAGCAAAATAAAAGGCATATAGAATCCAAAATCGGATCATCGGACAATGAGACACGAGTGAATCCCATTGGGAGGGGAGACTCTCAGGGTGAATCAGACGCGTTTCGAACTGGGGGGGGGCCCTTCTTTATCATAGCTCAAGGGAGATCCCTTCTTCATCAGAGCTCAAGGGAGGTCCCTTCTTCATCAGAGCTCAGGGGGGTCCCTTCTTCATCAGAGCTCATGGGGGGTCCCATCTTCATCAGAGCTCAAGGGGGGGTCCCTTCTTCATCAGAGCTCAAGGGGGGGTCCCTTCTTCATCAGAGCTCAATGGGGGGTCACTTCTTCATCAGAGCTCAAGGGGGTCCCTTCTTCATTAGAGCTCAAGGGGGGTCCCTTCTTCATTAGAGCTCAAGGGGGGGTCCCTTCTTCATCAGAGCTCAAAGGGGGGTCCCTTCTTCATCAGAGCTCAAGGGGGGTCCCTTCTTTATCAGAGCTCAAGGGGGATCCCTTCATCATCAGAGCTCAAGGGGGGTCCCTTCTTCATCAGGGCTCAAGGGGGGTCCCTTCCTCATCATAGCTCAAGGGAGGGTTCCTTCTTCATCAGAGCTCAAGGGGGGGGGGTCCCTTCTTCATCAGAGTTCAAGGGGGGGGTCTCTTCTTCATCAGAGCTCAAGGGGGGTCCCTTCTTCATCAGAGTTCAAGGGGGATCCTTTCTTCATCAGAGTTCAAGGGGGGTCCCTTCTTCATCAGAGCTCAAGGGGGGTCCCTTCTTTATCAGAGCTCAAGGGGGGTCCCTTCTTCATCAAAGCTCAAAGGGGGTCCCTTATTCATCAGAGCTCAAGGGGGATCCCTTCTTCATCAGAGCTCAAGGGGGAACCCTTCTTCATCAGAGTTCAAGGGGGGTCCCTTCTTCATCAGAGTTCAAGGGGGGTTCCTTTTTCATCAGAGCTCAAGGGAGGGTCCCTTCTTCATCAGAGTTCAAGGGGAGTCCCTTCTTCATCAGAGTTCAAGGGGGGTCCCTTCTTCATCAGAGCTCAAGAGGGGTCCCTTCTTCATCAGAGCTGAGGGGGAATCCCTTCTTCATCAGAGTTCAAGGGGGATCCCAGCCAGATCCCAACTAGCATTCACCCGCTATAAATCTGCCTTCCACACCTACACCTCCTCCCTCCACGCTGCCAAACAAGCCTATTTCCTGACCCTCATCAAGACCCTCTCCTCCAATCCTCGCCGACTCTTCTCCACCTTCAACTCTCTACTTTCTCCGCCCCCACCTCCACCCAGCACCTCACTCACCGCCCTTGAGATTGCCAATCACTTCAAAAACAAGATTGACACAATTCGCAGGGACCTCCCTTCTCCTTCATCCTACACTCCCTCACCCACATCTTTAATCTCTCCCTCTCTGCTGGCGCATTCCATTCCCCTCTGAAGCACGCGCACATCACCCCCATACTCAAAAAGCCCTCCCTGGACCCCACCGACCCAAACAACCTTAGACCCATCTCCCTGCTGCCATTCACATCCAAACTCCTCGAGCGCTTAGTTTACAATCGCCTGAGCTCCCACCTCAATGACAACAACCTCCTTGATCCCCTACAGTCCGGCTTCCATCCCCTACACTCCACCGAGCCTCAGAGATTCCACTCTCTCCTGGCTCTCATCCTACCTATCACAACGCTCCTTCAGCGTTACCTATAACACTGCCACCTCCCCCTCACTCCCCCTCTCTGTTGGGGTCCCTCAAGGCTCTGTCCTCGGGCCCCTTCTCTTCTCCATCCACACCTCCTCCCTTGGCCAACTCATACACTCTCATGGCTTCAACTACCACCTCTATGCCGACGACACGCAAATCTATCTCTCAACCCCCCACCTCACCCCCTCGGTCTCCGCCCGAATCACAAGCCTACTGAGCGACATATCAGACTGGATGTCGCTCCACTTCCTTAAACTGAACCTCTCCAAAACTGAGTTTCTTGTCTCCCCCCCAACCCCCACACCTCCCACCACTGACTTCTCCATCACGTCCAACAATGTCACTATCAGGCCCGCCCCGCAGGCCAGAGTACTTGGTGTCATTCTGGACTCCAACCTATCCTTCCAGCCCCAAGTCCAATCATTAACAAACTCGTGCAGACTCCACCTCCACAACATGCAGACTCCACCTCCGCAACATGCAGACTCCACCTCCGCAACATCGCCAAAATCCGCACGTTCCTAACCCCAGAAACCACTAAGCAGCTCATCCACTCCCTCATCATATCACGACTCGACTACTGCAACTCCCTCCTCACTGGCCTGCCTCGCCGCTGGTTATCCCCGCTTCAGTCTATCCTGAACTCAGCGGCCAGACTCATCCATCTTACCAACCGCTCCATCTCCGCCACCCCCCTCTGCCAATCCCTCCACTGGCTTCCGATTGCCCAACGGATCAAATTCAAAATCCTAACACTGACGTACAAAGCTGTCCACCATACTGCCCCGAACTACATCACTGACCTAATATCCAAGTACCACCCAACACGCACACTCCGCTCCTCACAAGACCTCCTTCTCTCTAGTTCCCTGGTCACCTCCTCCCATGCCCGCCTCCAGGACTTCTCCAGGGCGTCACCCATACTCTGGAACTCCCTGCCCCAACCCATCAGATTATCACCTACTCTCCTCTCCTTTAGGCGCACCCTGAAAACCCATCTCTTCAGGGAAGCCTACCCCACCCCCTGCTAATTGCCAATCTCCTCCACTCTTCCTACCACTCCATCCCCCACAGCTATCTTCTCCTGTACCACCATCCCCTCCCTCCTAGATTGTAAGCTCCAAGGAGCAGGGTCCTCGAACCCCCGTGTATTGTATTGTTATTGTACTGTCTCATGTATTGTCTCCCATTATAATGTACAGCGCTGAGCCAACTATTGGCACTTTATAAATACTGTATTATAATAATAATAATAATAATAATAATAATCCCTTCTTCATCGGAGATCAAGGGGGGTCCCAAAATTACAAGGGGAGTGCCAAAAGGGAAATGCTACTTCAAGTCAATAAACCCTCAAGACCCCCCTTGAGGACAGTGGACCACTAATGATATCAGCACTCATCCTCAAGAGGCTACGGAAGAGAAAGAGAAAGAAAAGAAAGAGAGAACGGAAGGACAGAAGAAGGTGGAGAGCAGGAAAGGGGATCAGGTGCAGGCTAGGGGATCACCCCCACAGTTTGGAGCCTAAAAAGTCTAAAATCAAGAGAAAACAATACCCGCAAAGTCCGCAAAGAAAATCCAGAAGGCCATACCCATATGGAAGAAAAATATATTTGAAAAATATTCTTCTCAAATATATTGACATATTTTGGTCATATTCAATATATTTCAAATTATCTTTCAATAAAGATACATTTCAATATATATATATATATATATATATACACTGCATGTTCAAATGCACTTTTTATATGTTACAAAAATATATTCTTCAGATTTTTTTTAACATACAAATATGTCATTTTAACATATATTTTTACATATACTTGTAAAGGCATTCCAAAAATGTAGATTTGTAATTTTTAAAGACATACAGTATATTTGAAATGTATTCTTAAAAATATTTTTCATATATTTTGTAATAAAAACACATTTCAACATGCAGTATATATATATATATATTTTTTTTTATTTATTTAAATATATATGTATATATATATATATATATATATATATATATATTTATAAATGTAAATATATATATTTATATATATATATATATATATATATAAAAATAAATATATATACAGTATATATATAAAAATATACATATATTTTATTTAAATAAAAATATATATATGTGTATACTGTATACTGTATACTGTATATATATATATATATATATATATATATATATATAAAAAAATAAATATATATATATATGTCATGATGTTGTTCTACCGATTCCTCTGAGCACTGAATGAGAGTAAGTTCAGTCATGCATTCTGCAGTCGTAGAGATTTTTTTTTTTTTTAAATAAAAGCTTTTTTTTTTCTTTTTTTTTATTTATCTGGAGTTTTTCCAATCAAATCAAGGACATGTTTTTGAATTTTTTTTTAAGAAATAAGGTAAGGCATGTCTTTTTTTTTTTTCAAATAAATGATCCTTCAGCATATCAGCGGGGAATTTTTATTTCCAATTTTGCTGAGATTTCTTTTCAAGGACAAAATCGGTAATTGCGCAGTGACGTCAGTTTCGAAGAAATCGCTTCACTCTTCCCTAATGGACGTTTAATATGGTCCTTTTTTTTTATTTCAGAAAAATTAAAACCTTTCTGTAAAAGAAATGCATTGTTGGGGAGCCTGACATGTATGTAAAGGGCTTTCAGACCAACAATATTCTCTACAGAAGGCAGCGCAGGTTACGGATTTGCTTTGTGTCTTTTAAGGTCACTTTGCGGTAAAAGCAAGGAAGCGGAAAAAAAAAAAACCTCTGTAGTGTATTATTGTGCTTTACTAAAAAAATTGCTGAACATACAAACTATTTACTATTATAGGAAAACAATACCAGACTGATGGAAATACATAAAAATACAACACATCAGGGGTGTATTTACCACAAGGCATTTGCCTAGGGCGGCATTTTTCATGGGGGTCAGCACTGCCCCTTGGAGGAAGGGATGGAAGAAGGGACACACGTGGCATGGGGACCTGGTGGGTTCCAAGAGAAGCTGTGGGTTTCATGATGGTCTATGCAGAACCCGACTCTTGTTCCTGGGGTTCCTGGGAATGTCCGGAGCTGTGAAGGTGAGTGTCTTCCTCTCTCTCGCCATGGGGGATGGTGGCTGGTGTATGGGGGGCAGTGGTAGTGGAAGGTTCGGGTGGAGGGCAGGGGTGTTCTTGGTCAATGTCAGGCTCTTTCTGCAGGGGCGCCATATTTTGTGTTGCCTAGGGCAATACAAAACCTAAATACACCCCTGCAACACATTCATGCGCTGCCTAAATGTCCGAGTGAATGAGTATGAAGAATGGTTTATGGACAGTAGAATATCCCCTATCTCAGGGTCTTCCCCAGATGGAACTCCTCCATTGGTCCAGTGAAGTCCCCTCTGGCCTTCCTTGTTGTTATGGAGTCCTCCTTTCAGCCTATGCTGCTGGCCTTTTATGTAGAAAAGTTAACCACTCCCACATGGGTGTGGCCTCTTTCTTATTACTTCCTTTATATGTATTTTCTACGGGTGAAAAAGTTCCCATTTTCACCTCTAGATGGCACTATCGCTGGGGTGTAAGATTCAGTTTCATCATGGGCCACAGCAGCATTATGGTGGCCCTCAAAGGGCCAGTTGTATCTGTAACACTAGCTGTTCACAGAGTACCCCTCCCCCTCCCCTTACATCAGATGTCAAGGCCACCCCCACCATCAAAAGTCAAGAGTCCCCCACCCTCCCTTACCTCACAGTGCACCCCCCTTACCTTGTACTGCTGCCAGGAGGAAGCTCAGGTTAGAGCAGCTTCACCAAAGGCAACCGGGACCCCCAGGATCTGCTGCATCATTGAAGCCTGGAAGAAATTGCTTGCTAGCATCTTCCCCAGATGGAACTCCTCCATTGGTCCAGTGAAGTCCCCTCTGGCACAGATGTTCCTTGTTGTTATGGAGTCCTCCTTTCAGCCTATGCTGCTGGCCTTTTATGTAGAATGTTTAACTACTCCCACATGGGTGTGGCCCCTTTCTTATTTCCCGTTTCCACCTCTAGATGGTACTATCGTGGGGGTGAAAAATTCAATTCCATCATGGGACCACAGCAGCATTATGGTGGCCCTCAAAGGGCCAGTTGTATCTGTAACACTAGCTGTTCAGAGTACCCCACCCCCCCATTACATCAGATGTCAAGGGACCCCCCACCATCAGAAGTCAAGTGTCCCCCACCCTCCCTTACATCACAGTGCACCCCCATTACCTTGTGCTGCTGCCAAGAAGAAGCTGGGGGTGGAGCTGGGAAGCACATAGTGCAGGGCCTGGAGGAGGACCAGAGGAGGGCTGGAGTCAGCTGAATGCTGAGATCCGGAGAGGCTCAGAGAGGTGCAGAGTCTCCAGGAGGACCAAAGGAGGGTTGGAGTCAGCTGAATGCTGAGATCCGGGGAGGCTCAGAGAGGTGCAGAGTGTGGAGGAGGACCAGAGGAGGGCTGGAGTCAGATGAATGCTGAGATCCGGGGAGGCTCAGAGAGGTGCAGAGTCTGGAGGAGGACCAGAGGAGGGCTGGAGTCAGCTGAATGCTGAGATCCGGGGAGGCTCAGAGAGGTGCAGAGTCTGGAGGAGGACCAGAGGAGGGCTGGAATCAGCTGAATGCTGAGATCCGGGGAGGCTCAGAGAGGTGCAGAGTCTGGAGGAGGGCTGGAGTCAGCTGAATGCTGAGATCCGGGGAGGCTCAGAGAGGTGCAGAGTCTGGAGGAGGACCAGAGGAAGGCTGGAGTCAGCTGAATGCTGAGATCTGGGGAGGCAGAGACAATGGGGTCCTGCGGCTGCACAGAGAGGCGCAGGATCTATAAGAGGAATTCTTCTTCTAAAGCTGGCCATGCGCGGGTCGAATTCCGAAAGAATTGTTCTTTCAAAAATCTTTTCTTTGAATTTTCGTTTGAATTTCGCACCATTAGTGGGTCACAGAAATGGCCAATTTCCGTGTGACCATTGAATTTGAGTGATCGGGCTTGTTGGAAATTTTTCGTAAAAAAAGAAACAAATTTTGTGTCAATGATGGGAGAATCGTGTGAGAAATATAAACGAAAAAGAAATGAACTGCGACCTGGAAAGAAAAGAAAATTCCCGGCCACGAAAATTCTTTTCTGTAGCAACACGAGGTGAAATTGAAAGCTCGGTTGGTTGAATTTCTAAATCAATGGTGGCGCAAAATGTACAAAAATTCTGATTTTCTAAAAAATAATTTGTTGGGAATTTGACCCGAGTATGGCCTGCATAACACTGAGAGGCATAAAAACCTCTAAAGCCGGCCATACGCGGGACGAATTCCCAACAAATTTTTTTTCGAAATTCTTTGCTAAGAATTTTTGTTCAAATTTCGCACCATTAGTGGTCGCAGAAACGTCCGATTACCGTGTGACCATCGAATTGGAGTGATTGGGGGTGTTGGAATTTTTTTTAAAAAACAAACAAATTTCTAAGCAACAATGGAAGAATCGGGTGAGAAATGTCATTGAAAAAAAGAAAAGAGCGCGAGCCGTGACCAGGAAAGAAGAGAAAATTCTTGGCCACAAAAAATTCTTTTCTGTAGCAACATGAGATGAAATTTAAGGCTTGGCTGGTCGAATTTCGAAATCAACGGTGACGCCATCGGGTTACAAATTGCACAAACATTTTGGTTTTCTAAAGAAAATTTGCTCGGAATTCGACCCGTGTATGGCCTGCATAACACTAAGGGGCAAAAAAAACCAAAAACACAAAACGCTCTAAAGCCGGCCACACACGGGTCGAATTCTAAACAAATTTTCTTTCAAAAATCTTTTCTAAGAACTTTCGTTCAAATTTTGCACCATTAGTGGGTCACAGAAACTGACAATTTCCATGTGACCATCAAATTTGAGTGATTGGGTTTGGTGGCTGACGTTTGGCAACTCGAACTTTCAGCTCCCTCCACAGATTTTCAGTCAGATGGAGGTCTGGAGACTGGCTAGGCCACTCCAGGACATTAATGTGCTTCTTCTTGAGCCGCTCCTTTGTTGCCTTGGCCGTGTGTTTTGGGTCATTGTCATGCTGGAACACCCATCCACCACCCATTTTCAATGCCCTGGCTGAGGGAAGAAGGTTCTCACCCAAGATTTGAGGGTACATTGCCCCGTCCATCGTTCCTTTGATGCGGTGCAGTTGTCCTGTCCCCTTGGCAGAAAAACACCCCCAAAGCAGAATGTTTCCACCACCATGTTTCACAGTTGGGATGGTGTTCTTGGGGTCATAGGCAGCATTCCTCCTCCTCCAAACACGGCGAGTTGAGTTGATGCCAAAGAGCTGGATTTTGGTCTCCTCTGACCACAACACTTCCCACCAGTCCTCCTCTGCATCATTCAGATGTTCAGTGGCAGACTTCAGACGGGCCTGGACATGGGCTTTCTTGAGCAGAGGGACCTTGCGGGCACTGCAGGATTTCAGTCCTTGTTGGCGTAGTGTGTTACCAATTGTTTTCTTGGTGACTGTGGTCCCAGCTGCCTGGAGATCATTGACAAGATCCTCACGTGTAGTTCTGGGATGATTCCTCACTGTTCTCATGATCATTGACACTCCACGAGGTGAGATCTTGCATGGTGCACCAGACCTACGGAGACTGACACTTGTTTTGTGTTTCTTCCATTTGTGAATGATTGCACCAACTGTTGTCACCTTCTCACCAAGCTGCTTGGCCATAGTTTGGTAGCCCAGTCCAGCCTTGTGTAGGTCTACCATCTTGTCCCTGACATCCTTGGACAGCTCTTTGGTCTTTGCCATGGTGGAGAGTTTGGAATCTGATGGTTTGATTGCTCGTGTGGACAGGTGTCTTTTATACAGGTAACACAATGAGATTAGCAGCACTCCCTTTAAGAGACTGCTTCTAATCCATTCCATTGTTAGACCGATCATTTCTGTGTGAGGGGCGAACATTCCATTGTTAGACCGATCGTTTCTGTGTGAGGGGCGAACATTCCATTGTTAGACCGATCATTTCTGTGTGAGGGGCGAACATTCCATCAGCAGGGGATCAAATCCTTCTTTCCATCATGAACATGCAGATCAGTCATCATCAGGGGCGGACTGACCATTTGGAAACTCGGTTACTGCCTGAGGGCCCGGGGTCAGTAGAGGGCCCCATGAGATGCCCCTGTTACCTTTTTCATAGGCTTTTTTTTAGTTTGGGTAAGGACACAGGGGCCCCATGATCCCCTATTGCCCAGGGGCTCCATGAGTTGACAGTCCCCCCCGGTCATCATTTGTTAGACGCATTTCTGCTGAATTTGTTGTTGTATTCTGTCTCTCAGTGTTACACCGAACATTCCATTGTTAGACCGATCATTTCTGTGTGAGGGGCGAACATTCCATTGTTAGACCGATCATTTCTGTGTGAGGGGCGAACATTCCATTGTTAGACCGATCATTTCTGTGTGAGGGGCGAACATTCCATTGTTAGACCGATCATTTCTGTGTGAGGGGCGAACATTCCATTGTTAGACCGATCATTTCTGTGTGAGGGGAGAACATTCCATTGTTAGACCGATCGTTTCTGTGTGAGGGGCGAACATTCCATTGTTAGACCGATCATTTCTGTGTGAGGGGCGAACATTCAGCATCAGCCGGGGAGCAAATACACATTTCCTTCACTGAATATATTTTACATATATTTGTAAATGCATTCCAAAAATGTAGATTTGTGTTTTTAAAGACATACAGTATATTTGAAAAATATTTTAAAAAAATACTTTTTCATATATTTTGTAGAATATAAAAAAACACATTTCAACATGCAGTATATATTATATATTATATATTTTGAAATATATTGAATTGTAGTATTTCAAATATATATCAATATATTTGGGAAGAATATTTGTAATATATGTTTCTGTCATGTAGGAGGGAGGCGGGTGGATCCTCTGGAGGGCGAGGGGTTAAGCAAATGAAAATAATAAAAAATAAATAAGAAAACATAAAACAAATAAACAATCGACTTACCTTTCCAAGAAATCGGCGGGCGAAAGAGTGAGACAAATGCGGATGAGATGACACAACCGGTGACACATCGCCTTCACCGACAGATCCGAAACGCGTCAACTATCACATTTGTAAATAACATCTTCCTCCTGGATGAGCGGTGAAGGTGTCACATCCCGGAACACGGCAGGTTAATGGGGAAGTAAGTGACAATCCACGGAACAGATGTCGTCGGCAATGCCAGGACACAGACGCGGGAGGATCACAGGAAGACGGGAAATCATGGCCTGAAATCTCATCCCGGAGAAAGATGTTATCTACAGATGTGAAAGTTACCAGGAATGTCAATATTCCTCTATACAGATCACAATGTAATAATAATAATACAAATATTTTTATTAACCCCTCCGCCTCCAGAGGATCCCCCCCCCCCTTCTTGACCAGGCCATTTATTGCGTTACGGCGCTGCGTTACTTTAACTGACAATTGCGCGGTCATGCAACGCCGCACTCATATTAACGTTACGTCTTTTTCACTTACCATGTATCGTATGTCGCTGATGCACAATTTTAAAGAGTGACATGCATGGTGTCTATTTACTTGGCGTAATATCATCTTTTATATTTTACATTAAAGAATGGATTGTATATTATGTTTTATTGCACTAAAATGTAAAAAAAAAAAGTGTATTTTTTCTTTCCCAAAATAATTGCTTATGAAAAACGGCTGCACAAATAACATAAAAAAATGCCAAACTCACCAATTTATTCTCTAGGGCCTCTGCTTTAACAAAATAAAGAAATATGAAAAAATAATAATAATAATAAAAAAAATAATTATATATATATATATATATACAGTCAGGTCCATAAATATTGGGACATGGACACAATTCTAACATTTTTGGCTCTATACACCACAATGGATTTGAAATGAAATGAACAAGATGTGCTTTAACTGCAGACTGTCAGCTTTCATTTGAGGGTATTTACATCCAAATCAGGTGAACGGTGTAGGAATGACAACTGTTTGCATATGTGCCTCCCACTTGTTAAGGGACCAAAAGTAATGGGACAGAATAATAATCATAAATCAAACTTTCACTTTTTAATACTTGGTTGCAAATCCTTTGCAGTCAATGACAGCCTGAAGTGTGGAACGCATAGACATCACCAGACGCTGGGTGTCATCCCTGGTGATGCTCTGCCAGGCCTTTACTGCAACTGTCTTCAGTTCCTGCTTGTTCTTGGGGCATTTTCCCTTCAGTTTTGTCTTCAGCAAGTGAAATGCTCAATCGGATTCAGGTCAGGTGATTGGCCATTGCAGAACATTCCACTTCTTTGGTGTCTTTTGCAGTCTGCTTTGGGTCATTGTCCATCTGCACTGTGAAGCGTCCAATGAGTTGTGAAGCATTTGGCTGAATATGAGCCGATAATATTCCCGAAACACTTCACAATTCATCCGGCTGCTTCTGTCAGCAGTCACATCATCAATAAATACAAGAGAAGCAGTTCCATTGGCAGCCATACATGCCCACGCCATGACACTACCACCACCATGATCACTGATGAGGTGGTATGCTGAGGACCATGAGCAGTTCCTTCTCCATACTCTTCTCTTCCCATCACTCTGGTACAAGTTGATGTCGGTCTCATCTGTCCATAGGATGTTGTTCCAGAACTGTGAAGGCTTTTTTACATGTCGTTTGGCAACCTCTAATCTGGCCTTCCTGTGTTTGAGGCTCACCAATGGTTTCCATCTTGTGGTGAACCCTCTGTATTCACTCTGGTGAAGTCTTCTCTTGATTGGTGACTTTGACACACATACACCTACCTCCTGGAGAGTGTTCTTGATCCGGCCAACTGTTGTGAAGGGTGTTTTCTTCACCAGGGAAAGAATTCTTCGCTCATCCACCACAGTTGTTTTCCGTGGTCTTCCGGGTCTTTTGGTGTTGCTGAGCTCACCGGTGCGTTCCTTCTTTTTAAGAATGTTCCAAACAGTTATTTTGGCCACGCCTAATGTTTTTGCTATCTCTCTGATGGGTTTGTTTTGTTTTTTCAGCCTAATGATGGCTTCACTGATAGTGACAGCTCTTTGGATCTCATCTTGAGAGTTGACAGCAACAGATTCCAAATGCAAATAGCACACTTGAAATGAACTCTGGACCTTTTATCTGCTCATTGTAATTGGGATAATGAGGGAATAACACACACCTGGCCAGGGAACAGCTGAGAAGCCAATTGTCCCATTACTTTTGGTCCCTTAACAAGTGGGAGGCACATATGCAAACTGTTGTCATTCCTACACCGTTCACCTGATTTGGATGTAAATACCCTCAAATTAAAGCTGACAGTCTGCAGTTAAAGCACATCTTGTTTGTTTTATTTCAAATCCATTGTGGTGGTGTATAGAGCCAAAAATGTTAGAATTGTGTCCATGTCCCAATATTTATGGACCTGACTGTAAATATATAAATAACATGTTTGGGGGTTCTAATTACTTTACTAGCAAAAAAAAATACTGATTTTTAACATGTACACAAAAAGTTCCAAAAATGGCCGAGGTATCACTTATTTTTCCTTTTTTTAGCTCATGTTCACTACATGGGTTGAGTTGCATTTTTATTCTTTTTTTTTTACTTACAGATCCAGATTAGCTTAGTTTTCTCTTGGATTCTTAATAGATGACTTCAGTCATCCCTATTTCTTTCAGTGATTTTAATTTTTTTAATATGTTTTATATGCTATATTAATTGTTTATTTATAGTATTTTTATGTTTAGCATTTAAAAAAACACTTTAAGATTCTTGTCCCGTCCTTTGAGTAGTCCATGTAACATTGTGAGCGTGCTCAGTGCTTTCTTTGGGAATACCGAGAAGTAAAAGGACACCAATAATATACAAATGAAGGTTTTCTCTGAGATTCTTACAAAGACACTTATATCTTACATTTGGTGGGATCTTTAAGGCAACCTTAAAATATATAAATCAGACAATATTTTAAAAGAAAATTTGACATTTTTTTTGACACTTCAAGAATTGTTATACTCTATGGGGGGAAATGTGTACTGGAGTGTCAAATAAAATGTCAAATTTTCTTTTAAAATATTGTCTGATTTATATATTTTAAGGTTGCCTTAAAAATCCCACCAAATGTAAAATATAAGTCTCTTTGTTAGAAAAATAGGGATGATGGGACCCCCCCCCCCCCCCCCGGGATATGCCGGATGACTCTCTTCTCTTAGATTCTTAATCGAAAATAAATAAACTTGGGGTAACATAATGGAAATGACTCCAGTCATCCCTATTTGTTCCAGCGATTTCTTTTTGTTTTTATATACTATATTAATTTTTTATTTTTAGTATTTTTATATTTAGCATTTAAAAAAAAACGCTTTAAGATTCTGGTTTACTCCTTCGAGTCGTCGATGCAACATTGTGACCTCGCTCATTGCTTTCTTTGGGAATGCCCACGTGGAAGAAAATAATATTTGAAATATATTTTTTTAAATATTCTTATCAAATATATTGACATTCATTTGAAATGCTACAATTTTGGCCATATTCCATATATTTAAAAATATATTTCAATAAAAAAAAAAATATATATATATATATATTTCGAAATGCATTTTTATTACAAAATATATGAAAAATATTTTTAAAAATACATTTCAAATATACCGTATGTCTTTAAAAACAGAAATCTACATTTTTGGAATGCATTTACAAATATATTTAAAAAGATATGTTAAAATGACTGTTTTATATGTTAAAAAAAATCTGAAGGATATTTTTAAAATATATTTCAAATATATTTTTCTTCCATATGGGTATTGAGAAGTAAATTGTCTGAGCTCCCACCTCACTGACAACAAATTTCTCGACCCCCTACAGTCTGGCTTTCGCCCCCAACACTCCACCGAAACTGCCCTACTAAAGATCTCTAATGACCTACTAACTGCTAAAACCAACGGCCACTACTCAGTGCTCCTACTCCTCCACCTCTCCGCAGCTTTTGACATGGTTGACCACCCCCTCCTCCACAAAAACTACACTCCCTTGGCATCAGGGACTCCACTCTCTCCTGGCTCTCCTCCTACCTATCACAACGCTCCTTCAGTGTTACCTATAATACTACCACCTCCCCCCCTCCCCCTCTCTGTTGGGGTCCTTCAAGGCTCTGTCCTCGGGCCCCTTCTCTTCTCCAACTACACCTCCTCCCTTGGTCACTTGATAACCTCCAACGACTTCAACTACCATCTCTATGCTGATGACACTCAAATCTATCTGTCTACCCTCCACCTCACCCCTTCAGTCTCCAATCGCATCACCAGCCTACTAAATGTCATATCGGCCTGGATGTCACTCCACTTCCTCAATCTCAATCTTTCAAAAACTGAGCTCTTAGTTTTCCCCCCAGCCCCCCCCCCCCGACTTCTCCATAAATATCGCTAACACCATCTTCAGTCCCTCCCCTCATGCCAGAGTACTAGGTGTAATCCTAGACTCCCATCTGTCCTTCCAGCCCCAAATCCAATCACCGTCCAAATCATGTAGACTTCACCTCCGCAACATCTCCAACCTGCGCAACATCTCCAACCTCCGCAACATCTCCAACCTCCGCAACATCTCCAACCTCCGCAACATCTCCAAGATACGGCCGTTCCTAACCTCGGAAACCACTAAGCAGCTCATCCACTCCCTTATTATCTCTTGTCTTGACTACTGTAACTCCCTCCTCATTGGCCGACCTCATTGCAGACTATCCCCTCTTCATTCTATCATGAATGCTGCTGCCAGACTCATCCACCTTACTAACCGTTCTGTATCTGCCACCCCTCTCTACCAATCCCTCCACTGGCCTCCATTCAGTGTCCTCCGCTCCTCTCTGTCAATCCCTCCACTGGCCTCCACTCAGTGTCCTCCACCCCTCTCTGCCAATCCCTCCACTGGCCTCCACTCATTGTCCTCCACCCCTCTCTGCCAATCCCTCCACTGGCCTCCACTCATTGTCCTCCACCCCTCTCTGCCAATCCCTCCACTGGCCTCCACTCAGTGTCCTCCACCCCCTCTGCCAATCCCTCCACTGGCCTCCATTCAGTGTCCTCCACCCCTCTCTGCCAATCCCTCCACTGGCCTCCATTCAGTGTCCTCCACTCCTCTCTGTCAATCCCTCCACTGGCCTCCACTCAGAGTCCTCCTTCCCTCTCTACCAATCCCTCCACTGGCCCCCACTCAGTGTCCTCCACCCCTCTCTGCCAATCCCTCCACTGGCCTCCACTCATTGTCCTCCACCCCTCTCTGCCAATCCCTCCACTGGCCTCCACTCAGTGTCCTCCACCCCCCTCTGCCAATCCCTCCACTGGCCTCCATTCAGTGTCCTCCACCCCTCTCTGCCAATCCCTCCACTGGCCTCCATTCAGTGTCCTCCACCCCCCTCTGCCAATCCCTCCACTGGCCTCCATTCAGTGTCCTCCACCCCCCTCTGCCAATCCCTCCACTGGCTCTCAGTTGCCCAACGGATAAAATTCAAAACACTAACAATGACATATAAAGCCATTTATAACTCCGCCCCAAATTACATAACCGATCTTATCTCTAAATATCACCCAAACCGTCCTCTCCGCTCCTCACAAGACCTCCTGCTCTCTAGCTCCCTTATCTCCTCCTCCCATGCTCGTCTCCAAGACTTCTCCAGGGCGTCACCCATCCTCTGGAACTCCCTACCTCAATCTATCAGACTATCATCTACTCTACTTGCCTTTAGGCGATCACTGAAAACCTTTCTCTTCAGGGAAGCCTGCCCTGCCCTCAGCTAATTCTGGAATCCTCTATTCTTCCAATCACTCCATCCCCCACAGTGACTACCTACTGTACCAGTCATCCCTTCCCCCTAGATTGTAAGCTCCCAGGATCAGGCCCTCCTATCCCTCTTGTATTGATCTGTATTGTTGCTGTATTGTCTCCCGTTATATTGTACAGCGCTGAGCACACTGTTGGCGCCATAAATCCTGTATAATAATAATAATAATAATAATAAAAGCACACCAATAATGTACACAGGAAGGTTTTCTCATAGATCCTTAATAGAAAAAAAAAATAAACTTAGAGGTAAAACAATGGAAATGACTCCAGTCATCCTTATTTGTTATAGTGATTTTTTTTATATGCTATATTATTTGTAGTACTTTTATATTTATATTTTATAGTTATATTTTTATATTGACTTCAGTCATCCCTATTTCTTTCAGTGATTATTTTTTAATATGTTTGTATATGCTATATTTATTTATTATTTATTTCAGGTACTTATATATCGCCGTCAATTTACGCCGCGCTTTACATATATATTGTACATTCACATCAGTCCCCGCCCCCGAGGAGCGTACAATCTAAGGTCCCTAACCCTCAAGGGGCGTACAATCTAAGGTCCCTAACCCTCAAGGGGCGTACAATCTAAGGTCCCTAACCCTCAAGGGGCGTACAATCTAAGGTCCCCAACCCTCAAGGGGTGTACAATCTAAGGTCCCTAACCCTCAAGGAGCGTACAATCCAAGGTCCCTAACCCTCAAGGAGTGTAAAGTCTAAGGTCCCCAACCCTCAAGGGGCGTACAATCTAAGGTCCCTAACCCTCAAGGAGCGTACAATCTAAGGTCCCTAACCCTGAAAGAGTGTACAATCTAAGGTCCCCAACCCTCAAGGAGCGTACAATCTAAGGTCCCTAACCCTCAAGGCACGTACAACCTAAGGTTCCTAACCCTCGAGGGGCGTACAATCTAAGGTCCCTAACCCTGAAAGGGTGTACAATCTAAGGTCCCTAACCCTCAAGGAGCGTACAATCTAAGGTCCCCAACCCTCAAGGGGTGTACAATCTAAGGTCCCTAACTCTCAAGGGGCGTACAATCTAAGGTCCCTAACCCTCAAGGAGCGTACAATCTAAGGTCCCTAACCCTCAAGGGGTGTACAATCTAAGGTCCCTAACCCTCAAGGGGTGTACAATCTAAGGTCCCTAACTCTCAAGGGGGGTACAATCTAAGGTCCCTAACCCTCAAGGAGCGTACAATCTAAGGTCCCTAACCCTCAAGGGGCGTACAATCTAAGGTCCCTAACCCTCAAGGAGCGTACAATCTAAGGTCCCTAACCCTCAAGGGGGTGTACAATCTAAGGTCCCTAACCCTTAGATCCTTAACCCTCAAGGGGCGTACAATCTAAGGTACTTAACCCTCAAGGAGCATACAATCTAGGGTCCCTAACTCACATTCATACATACACATTTTAGGGCCAATTTAGACAAGATCCAATTAACCTACCAGCATGTCTTTGGAGTGTGGGAAGAAACCGGAGTAACTGTAGGAAACCCACGCAGGCACAGGGAGAACATACAAACTCCAGGCAGGTGGTGCCGTGGTTGGGATTTGAACCAGCGACCTGAGTACTGCCAGGCAGAAGTGCTAACCGTTTAGCTGCTGTGCCGCCCTATATTCATTTTTTATTTTTAGTATTTTTAGTATTTTTTAGCATTAAAAAAAACACTTTAAGATTCTGTGATGTTTATATATAAATGCTATTTTTAATTTTTATACTTTGATATTTATATTTTTATATTTATTTATATAGATCGTGAGCGTGCTCATTGCTTTCCTTGGGAATATTGAGAAGCAAAAGCACACCAATAACCTACAAATGGCTATTTTTATTTATTTTTTTTTTATTTTTTTTTGCTCTGATTTTCAGTTTAATGTTTTTCTCTGGATTCTTAATAGAAAAATAATAGAAAAATAAAAAAAAACCAGCATCTGGGTTTATGAAGCACAATATAGCGGAGAGGAAGACGGAAGAATGAGAGGAAGGATAAGAGGAGATTTAGAGAAAATAAACAGGTATAAAAAAACGAAATGATTTTTCTGCAGCAATCCTCGAGGGGATGGAACACGGAGCCGGTGATGAGGCGCTCCTTCCCTCCTTCACTGTAAATGACTTCCAGAGTTCCCCACTAAACAATCTGGAGTAATATTGTGAGCTGAGCTCCCCGGGTCCAGCAGAGCGCCCGCTGTTATGAAATATAAACATGCCAGCCGAGGACTCGATTTATTCGCTTCGCCTTCCTGGAAGCAGACGCTGAGCCGGCCGTGTGACTGCAGTTGTGTTCAGACTTACGTCCCGATATTGAAGTACCGGCATCTCTACGGACCGCCGCACTTCATTGCCTTTTACCGAAACATATCAGGGAGCGCGCTTCTTCTTCTTGTAGGACGCATCGCGCGGGGCTCTCGGAGTATGGGGAGGTGGAAGTTCCTGCGGCCACGGGAAATTCCATGTATGAGTATGGGGAGGTGGAAGTTCCTGCGGCCACGGGAAATTCCATGTATGAGTATGGGGAGGTGGAAGTTCCTGCGGCCACGGGAAATTCCATGTATGAGTATGGGGTGATGGAACTTCCAGCGGCCATGGGAACTTCCATGTATGAGTATGTGGTGATGGAACTTCCAGCAGCCATGGGAACTTCCATGTATGAGTATGTGGTGATGGAACTTCCGGCAGCCACGGGAACTTCCATGTATGAGTATGGGGTGATGGAACTTCCAGCAGCCACGGGAACTTCCATGTATGAGTATGGGGTGTTGGAACTTCCGGCAGCCACGGGAACTTCCATGTATGAGTATGGGGTGATGGAACTTCCGGCAGCCACAGGAACTTCCATGTATGAGTATGGGGCGGTGGAACTTCCGGCAGCCACAGGAACTTCCATGGATGAGTATGTGGTGATGGAACTTCTGGCAGCCACGGGAAATTCCATGTAGGAGTATGGGGTGATGGAACTTCCGGCAGCCACAGGAACTTCCTTGTATGAGTATGGGGTGATGGAACTTCCGGCCGCCATGGGAACTTCCATGGGAAATTAGAGAGCCAGTTACGGCAGAGAAAAGGTGACCAGGTAGGCCAGCAGACCAGATGGGGCAGATCATAGGGCCCCGTAGTGAAAATGTGATTGTGACCCAGCAGTTAGCCTTTCCCTCCTGTAGGGGGCCTAGTGCCTTCATTGAGGACAAAAGGGGAACCTTCGTAAGGGATTGGTCCTTTTGGAGAGCAAAAAGTAGCCTGGTCGGGCATAGGACCATAGAGAGGGTTTTGGGTGGCCATCTTGGGCCAGGAAACCTTTTAAATAAGGGTGTGGGCGCTCCGTAGATGGGGGCTCTTCCATGAACGCGCTCACTAATGGTTGGCATGCAAGAGTCAGCATCAAGGCGGCACTCCAACTTGGAAGTGAGGCCTTCACCTTTGCACAGATACACGTTAAATCTTGAGGTACCTTGGTGGGAGACGCCCTTTCCTGTGACACCGTACACCTTTCTTCCTGAACGCAGCATTTAGAGGCGCATACAGTGGACCCTGCATCCCTCTCCACCAGCCGAGCTTTAATTGCCACCTCCCTCTCAGTGACAATGTGAAGGTCCCACCATGACTCTGCGCGGACCTCTGCCTATAGACCATGTTAGCTCTCCCATATCTACGGCTAGGTCCATAGGGTCTCTGTGTCCTGGATTCAGTCCCAAATGCTGTAGGGGCACCTGGCACTAGGGAAGGAGTCCAAACACCAGTCCCTAGAGGACCCGTCACCCATGCCCGCTACATGTTCCTGCTGGCTGAATTCCCACCACTCCTGGTCAACCATAACAACTGCACGTTAGACTTCCCACCACCACCTTCTCATGGTGGCACTCTGTCTTCTCCTCTTCATCCCACCCCGTCTACAGGCCCAGTTCTTGGGATACGCCACACACCTCCATGCGCCATTTACAAGATTCGTCTTTTATTTTAAATTCAAACAAGATGAGGACAAAGTCCTCTTCCCCTCAACATTGACCAAGGGACCCTTTGGGATCTGGAAAGCTCCTTGAACAATAAGGAGGGGCTCAGATACTGCCCCCTTGCATTAATGAGCATGGGGTACATAGTGCAACCTAGAAATATAGACACCCAAATGCTTGACCCCTCATTTAATAAAAACAATGTAAAGCCCCCAAAATGCCCCCATTGTTGTAAATCCATTGGCAATCACAATTCCTGCTGCTCACTGACTGAGATCTCACCCGAGAGGGCTCACACCCAGAGAGGGCTCACACCCAGAGAGGGCTCACACCCGAGAGGGATCACACCTCAGAAAGATCACACCTGAGAGCGATCACACCCGAGAGGGATCACACCTCAGAGGGATCACACCCGAGAGGGCTCACACCCAGAGAGGGCTCACACCCGAGAGGGATCACACCTCAGTAAGATCACACCTGAGAGCGATCACACCCGAGAGGGATCACACCTCAGAGGGATCACACCCGAGAGCGATCACACCCGAGAGGGATCACACCCGAGAGAGATCACACCTCAGAGGGCTCACACCCAAGAGATATCACATCTCAGAGGGATCACACCCGAGAGAGATCACACCCGAGAGGGATCACACCCAAGAGGGCTCACACCCAGAGAGGGATCACACCCGAGAGAGATCACACCTCAGAGGGATCACACCTGAGAGAGATCACAACCGAGAAGGATCACACCCGAGAGAGCTCACACCTGAGAGGGATCACACCCGAGAGAGATCACACCTCAGAGGGATCACACCCGAGAGGGCTCACACCTGAGAGGGATCACACCCGAGAGAGATCACGCCTCAGAGGGATCACACCCAGAGAGGGATTACACCCGAGAGAGATCACACCTCAGAGGGATCACACCCGAGAGAGATCACACCTCAGAAGGATCACACTCGAGAGATATCACACCCGAGAAGGATCACATCCGAGAGAGATCACACCTGAGAAGGATCACATCCGAGAGAGATCACACCCGAGAAGGATCACACCCGAGAGAGATCACACCTTAGAGGAATCACACCCGAGAGGGCTCACACCTCTGATCATCTCCTGTAATATATCTGCAGTCTCTGATTATCTCCTGTGCGGACGGGTCAGCGGGCGACTGTGCGGACGGGTCAGTGGGCGGGGGGTGCGGACGGGTCAGCGGGCGGCGGGTGCGGACGGGTCAGCGAGCGACGGGTGCAGATGGGTCAACGGGTGCGGACGGGTCAGCGGGTGACGGGTGCAGATGGGTCAACGGGTGCGGACGGGTCAGCGGGCGACAGGTGCGGACGGGTCAGTGGGCGGCGAGTTTTTAAAAATTTCTCTCACTTCTTCTGTGTGACACCTGCCTGCCCCTCCTATCCATCCCCTGTATGATCCCAATGCGGCTGCCCCTCCCCCTCATCTCCTGCAGCACTGCAGGGGATCTGTCAGTATATTCTGCCCCCAGTGCTGACAGTCCCCGCCCACCACAGATGGGAGCGGGGAGAGAATTCTGGCTCCGCCCCTCCTCCTCCCGCCCTCTCCTCCTGTTTCCTCCCCGCCAGCCTTGTGTCTTCTTTCCTTCTATCCCTCTTTCCCTCCTTGTGGCCCAGTATAGTTCGGGGGGGGGGGGGGCTCGCTTGTCCCCCTCCTTTCCTGGCCTGTGCTCAGATCAAGGGTCTGGTAGGAATTTTAGGAGGGACCCACACTTTTTTCCCCCCATATTTTGTGGGTGGGGGTTTCCCTTAAAAGTCCTGCCAGGCCTAAAGAGCCTAGTATGGATTTTAGGGGGCACCCCACGTAATTTAATAAAAACAATTACTGCAAGGTCCTTCCTAACCTTCCTACCAGACCTAAAGGGTCTGGTATGGATTGGGGGGGACCCCATGCTGTCAGTCCTGCTGCAGCAGGTTCTATACATTGTACAGATGTGCAACTTTGCAGGTAGTTTAAGCCCCCGTTCCCCAGCATGCCCCTCTATAAACTGTACTTTTTCACTGAAATTTTTTTTTCCCCTGATCCCTGTCCCTCAGGGTGGTCCCCGAGTCCCCGTACCCCTTTTTTGGCTAATAACTTGCCTATAAGCCTTCAAAGTGCGCATTGTTGAATTTCCAAGTTTGAGTCCCATAGACTTGCGTTGAGTTCGGAGTTCGCGGTGTAACTTTCATTAAGTTCGATTGTTCGAACACCACGAACCAAACATGGGGGGGGGGCTTGTTCGGCCCATCACTATTGTTCTGTAACTGCATAAAACATTTAACAGCGTCATTTCATGAGATGATTTACAGGGGCGTGTTTAGGGGCGGGGCAGGGTAGGGGTTGGGCAACTGGTGGCGATTAACTCTTAAGGCCTGGCTTGCAATGTTGAGCCCTCTTCTGTTCCATTCTTTTCATATTTGAATTCGATTTAAATTCGAGTGAAGGAGTGAGGAGTTGCCCGCGGAGTTCAAAGAGTTAACTGCGTTGTGACTTTTATGTTGGGATGCGACCTCAACGCTCTACCAACGTGTAGCCGGCAGCCTCGGCCAAGCTCTGGGGGAACCAGCAAGAAATCGCTCGGGGTCCTGGTCTCTGGGTAAGCCCCACCCACTTGCTGGATGGACCTATCCCGGTACTGCTCCTTACCAGGGGCGGCCTGACCATTTGGAAACTTGGGCACTGCCCGAGGGCCCGGGGTCAGTAGGGGACCCATGAGATGCCCCTGATACCTTTTTCATAGCCTTTTTTGAGTTTGGGCAAGGACACAGGGACCCCATGATCCCCTATTGCCCGGGGGGCCCCATGAGTTGTCAGTCCGCCCCTGATTCTTACTGATCTTCCCTTGAGGATCTGGTAGGATTCACCAGTTGTTGGAGAAGCAGCTTCCAGGACCTCATATGCTGTTCAATGCCACAGTAACTCATTGCAGAGTCCTATACCCCAACAACTCAGGGGGTTCTTGGGAGATGTAATTCTGGGGGTGTGCCTACATCAAAAGAAACTGACTTATTGCACTCTGCTGATCCCGCCCTCTAAGATCTGATGATGACACAAGGAGTAATATTGAAAAAGTCCTGCTACAGGAACAATGGAAAATAAAGGGAAAAGGCTGGAGGATGGTCTACCAGGAAAGAGGGAGGTTTCGGGATTTTTAACCCCTTCAAGTCTGGACACCTCCCCCCCTTCCAGTCCGGACGCTTTCCCCCCCCCCCCCCCTTCCGGTCCGGACACTTTCACCCCCTTCCGGTCCGGAAACTTTCCCCCCTTCCAGTCCGGACACCTTCACCCCCTTCCAGTCAGGACACTTTCCCCCCTTCCAGTCTGGACCCTTTCACCCCCTTCCAGTCCGGACACCTTCACCCCCTTCCAGTCCGGACACTTTCACCCCCTTCCAGTCCGGACACCTTCACCCCCTTCCAGTCTGGACCCTTTCACCCCCTTCCAGTCCGGACACCTTCACCCCCTTCCAGTCCGGACACTTTCACCCCCTTCCAGTCTGGACACTTTCACCCCCTTCCAGTCCGGACACTTTCACCCCCTTCCAGTCCGGACACCTTCACCCCCTTCCAGTCCGGACACTTTCACCCCCTTCCAGTCCGGACACTTTCACCCCCTTCCAGTCCGGACACTTTCCTCCCTTCCAGTCCGGACACCTTCACCCCCTTCCAGTCCGGACACTTTCCCCCCCCTTCCAGTCCGGACACTTTCCCCCCCTTCCAGTCCGGACACTTTCCCCCCCTTCCAGTCTGGACACTTTCACCCCCTTCCAGTCCGGACACTTTCACCCCCTTCCAGTCCGGACACTTTCCCCCCCCTTCCAGTCCGGACACTTTCCCCCCCCTTCCAGTCCGGACACTTTCCCCCCCTTCCAGTCTGGACACTTTCCCCCCCTTCCAGTCTGGACACTTTCACCCCCTTCCAGTCTGGACACCTTCACCCCCTTCCAGTCCGGACACTTTCCCCCCCTTCCAGTCTGGACACTTTCACCCCCTTCCAGTCCAGACACTTTCACCCCCTTCCAGTCCGGACACTTTCCCCCCCTTCCTGCCCATGCCAATTTCCAGCTTTCAGCACTATTACACTTTGAATGACAATTGCGCGGTCATGCAACACTGGACCCATATGAATTTTTCAGCATTTTTTCGAGACAGATAAAGCTTTATTTTGGTGGTATTTATTCACCGCTGGGATTTTTAATTTTTTTGCTATATAAATGCAAATGTCCAAACAAAGTGTTTTTCTTATAACATTTTGCAAATAAATAATCTTTCTTCACAAATCTCGGCCAAAATGCATTCAGCTATCTTTTTAGTAAAAAAAAAAAAAAAAAACCCAAATTAGTTTATAACCAAAAATTATAATTTTTCAAAAATTTGTTTTTACATTTTTATTTATTTTTTATATTATTATTTATGTGGGGTTTTTTTAACATACTGTCACCCTAGCAGTGTGGGGTCACCATGGTGACACTGTACTACTTGTGGGGGGTGATGAAGATTTTTTTTTTTACACTGATTGCTTTTACACCCATAAAGGATGTAAAATCAATCATTTCTCCGTCTCTCTGGGTGCATTCCTGCAGCCATTGAGAAATACTGTGAGGGCTGTGATTGGTCACAGCTTGTCACATGCTACAAGGCTGTTGTGAATGGCCCTGTACCATGTGATCTCTGTGATAATTCACAGATTTCACACGTAGTAAGCAATGATGTCAGAAGTGACCTCTTGCTTACTGCTCTTCATGTGATCACTGATTGGCCAATCAGTGATCACATGATCGGGACCTCGCACAGAGGTCCCTTCAACGATCTGTGTCCGGAGGACACAGCAGGCACCGCATTCCAGGGAGCGCGCATAGGCAGGGAATGCGGGAGGACGTTTATAAACGGCAACCCACTGGGGCACCGCTCCCGTCCGTCCGTTTATGTAGATGGGCCGGACAGGAAGGTGTTAAGGGATTCCGAGACACTTTAACAAAAATGGAATGAAATGAAGAAAAAGAATTGTCAGTTATTTTAATCCGTTACCAAAAATAAAAGACGTCCTATACAAGCCTTGCAGCTGCACAATAAATGAGGACATGCCGGGACTTTTATTTCTGCAAACACAAAAGCCAGAATCGCCCGCGGAGACTCCATGTTTCCTCCGACTGTAGCTCTGCCCATCGCGACCTAGATAATGCGCTCGGGAAATTCGCTATCAATTACGGAATCGGACAGAGCGCTCCAACATTTGTTTTCCTGGTACTTCTCCACCGCGGTGTCACCTTCGATCTGTTTCATTTTATTATCACGGGGACGAGGCGCCGTGCGTTTATTATGTGTTAGATCGCCGTAGATTGACTGAGAATGGATACCGACGTTCTGAAGTTTGATGTTTGTTTCAAGAGAGTTTATTGTGATTTTTTTTTCCCGTATTGCCAAAAGTATCGGGCCCCGGCATTCCCACGCACATAACCTTTAATGGCCCCCCAGTCTTAGTGCGTAGGGATTAATATTGAGTTGGCCCTCCAGCTGTTGAAGTACTGCAAGTCCCATCAGGCCTCTGCCTCTTGGAATCTTGCCTGTGGCTGTTGAGAGTCTTGCAAGGCCTCATGGGACCTGCAGTTCCTCAACACCTGGAGGGCCATAGTTTGGAGACCCCTGGCCCCAAATATTGGGTCTCTGGCCTTTCCACGCACATGACCTTTAATGGCCCCCCAGTCTTAGTCTGTAGGGTTCAATATTGAGTTGGCCCCGCCCTTTCCACACACATGACCTTTATTGGCCTCCCAGTCTTAGTCCGTAGGGTTCAATATTGAGTTGGCCCCGCCCTTTCCGCACACGTGACCTTTAATGGCCCCCCAGTCTTAGTCCGTAGGGTTCAATATTGAGTTGGCCCCGCCCTTTCCACCCACATGATCTTTAATGGCCCCCCAGTCTTAGTCCGTAGGGTTCAATATTGAGTTGGCCCCGCCCTTTCCACACACATGACCTTTAATGGCCCCCCAGTCTTAGCCCGTAGGGTTCAATATTGAGTTGGCCCCGCCCTTTGCAGCTATAACAGCTTCAACTCTTCTGGGAAGGCCGTCCACAAGGTTTAGGAGGGTGTCTATGGGAAGGTTGGACCATTCTTCCAGAAGCACATTTGTCAGGTCAGGCACTGATGTCGGGGGAGGGGGCCTGGCTCGCAGTCTCCGCTCTAATTCATCCCAAAGGTGTTCTATGGGGTTGAGGTCAGGACTCTGTGCCAAGTTGGGCTTGGCCACCTAGTTCCAGTGAAAGGAACTCTTAAGGCATCGGCATACCAAAACATTTTGGAAAACAGTACTTTCCTGACATCATTGTGCCAAGTGTAAAGTTTGGTGGAGGGGGGATTATGGTGGGGGGTGTTTTTCCAGGGGATGGGATTGGCCCCCTAGTTCCAGTGAAGGGAACTCTTAAGGCGACATTTTGGACAATTTCCTGCCCCAACTTTGTGGGAGGAGTTTGGGGACGGCCCCTTACTGTTCCAACATGACTGCCCACCAGTGCACAAAGCCAGGTCCATAAAGACATGGAGGAGTGAGTGTGTGTCACGGATCCAAACTGCACACCCATGGCAACTAGCTAAGCGAGGCGTGCACGTCCGGCCGTGACTTGGGGTAAGAGGGAATGAGGGGGACTTACTCTGGGCATATCCTACAAGCTAGAACCCCGGTGTTAATCACTCTTCCACTGTCCACATACCCCCACACCAGACACACAATAAACGGTAGCCTGCCACCACCCAACAATTTATCCGCAGAATGGTCTGTTGGGGCACCACGCACACACAGATCTCCGTCTGGCAGATCTGCTGCTTTACAATTATGCATGCAATCTGCCAACACGCAGTGCAATTGCATACAGATTGGCAATGAGCTTAGACCGAGCACATAGACACTACAATACAACAATCTCACCGGAGATCTGAGCCCGAGCTTAGTACACAGAAGTCACTTATTAATGTTATGATTTACTATCCTGAAAGTGGGTGGAGCTTAAAATATGTACAAAGAAAAAACAATTACAGAAAATACAAGAAGACACACATAGACTATTGACTATAAAATAACAGGGAATAAAACTTTTACCGAGATTTATCCTGTGACTGGAGCAAGTCAGAGAGAGTCCGCAATTCGCCAGTCATATGGAACCGGCTCCATAAGAATCACACCGTCCACATCTCAGGGTCCTAAATTTATTGAAATATGAACGTAGGCTGGATATTAGTCCTTGGCCAATCAACTCTGGGGGGTGTTCCTGTACCAACCCACAGGATGTTCTGGGTTCTGAAGTGCCCAAAGTCGATTGGACCAGGAACGGTTTGAACCACCAAGTCAGGGATAGAATTTCCGACACCAGCGCATCAGTCCGATCGCAACAGTACCAATCACTGTTCAGCTGTCGTAATCAGGCGCCATATAACCGTTTTCTGCATTTTTCTGGGATTCCACAGGGGCTACATATACAATTTTACATGCCGATGTAACCTACAGTGTGTCCAATCAGAAGGAAGTATTTTCATCTCTCTGCCACTAATATTTTAGCTTTTATGAGAGATGAAATCTATTCCTCTGATCTGTGGGTATAAATCATCGCTGGCAGACACACCGGAGCCTCTCCTGATCTCCTGCTGCTTCCCGAAACCGAAATGGCTGGAGCTCTTCTTTTAGATTTCAAGAAGGTGGCAAAGTCTGACTACAAAGGTGACAACGTTTTATTGGCATCCAGGTGTCACCTCCAGTCTAGAAGCTGCTCTGCCCTTTCAGATGCTAATTGGAGGACATATGTCTCTGACTTAATACTGATTGGAGGACATATGTCTCTGACTGAATACTGAACACTGATTGGAGGACATATGTCTCTGACTGAATACTGAACACTGATTGGTGGACATATGTCTCTGACTGAATACTGAACACTGATTGGTGGACATATGTCTCTGACTGAATACTGAACACTGATTGGAGGACATATGTCTCTGACTGAATACTGAACACTGATTGGAGGACATATGTCTCTGACTGAATACTGATTGGAGGACGTATGTCTCTGACTGAATACTGATTGGAGGACATATGTCTCTGACCGAATACTGAACACTGATTGGAGGACGTATGTCTCTGACTGAATACTGAACACTGATCTGTAATAACATGAAATGAGACGAGATCAACAATTACATATTTCTACTGATCACATCTCATCTCAGCTGCCCGAATCTTACATTTATGTTACAGTGTGGGGTGGAGGCACTTGACTGGCCTGCATCAGAGTCTCCTCCCTTACATGAGAGTCCCCATCAGAGTCTCCTCCCTTACATGAGAGTCCCCATCAGAATCTTCTTCTTTACATGAGAGTCCCCATCAGAGCCCCCCTTACATAACAGTAACCCCCATACATTAGAGTCCCCATCAGAGTCCCCATTAGACATGTGCAAAACGAAAAAATGTGTTTCGTTTCCATTTGTCAATTTTATTTAGTTTCATTTGTTAAATTACTTTTCAGAATTTGTTTCGTCTCGTTTATTTGTTTTCTAATTCAATTCGAATTTTCCGAATTCGGCATTCACATATTTTTTTGTAATTCGACTATGGCTGCCGAATATTTCACATCTAAAGAGTTTCAATACGTTTACATTTCATACTCCTTTCCAAATTCGAATCGAATTTGAATCCAATTTGAGTTTCGTTATTTCAGACAAATTTAATTTCGTTTTTTTTAAATGATTTGTTTACATTCATTGCTGTTGTGATTCGGAATTCAGATAGGAACGCAACGCATCGCTCGAGTCTAGTCCCCATCAGAGTCGTCGTCCCCCCTCCCCCATATGTGAAGGCCGACACTCTGCAGTCTGCAGTGGTACCATTTTTTACCAATGGACCCGATTGGACCCTCCACTCTCCTCTATGGAGCCACGGATATAAACAAACTTGAGTCCGTTTACACCGTCCTATCTCCTTCTCCTCCGCTGGGTGGACCGGATCAGAGGGTAGTCGGGTGTAAATGGACGGCCCCTAGAGCAGAGCGGCCCGTGTCAGTGTCTGCTCTGCACAAGTGGACATGGACCTGTCATCCACCTACTCTGCTCCCATCTGCCCAGTGGGGGACCAGCGGACAGATTCCCTGCTGAGCAAATGGATTCCCCCATTTGAGTGTGGGGGGGGGGCAGAGAGTGGGGGAGGGGGCAGAGAGTGGGGGGGGGCAGAGAGTGGAGGAGGGGGCAGGGCTGAGCCACTCTGTGTGTGTTAATAGACACCCAGAGCATGGCTCAGGAGGGATCCCACAGGTGCACCCGCATAGGAAACAGCTTCAAGAGGAGGAGCCCAAAGCACTGGCAGGGGACCCCAGAAGAGAGGATTTGGGGCCACTCTGTACAATACCATTACACAGAGCAGGTAAGTAGAGGATGGTTATTATTTTATTAATACAACAAATTAAGCTTTGCAAACAGTGTATCATCACCAGAATGATGCAGCACCCTCCGAGTTTAGCTAGGGGGAGCTAGGCTCCAATAGTTAGACAGGAGCAGCAGCCCAGGTATAATAGGCAGAGAGAGTCAAATTGTGGTCAGGGCTGCGAGGCTCTGCAGAACAGTCCCTCAGAAATTTCCCCCTGCTCTAGGGCCTTTGGAGGAAGGCCTTGGAGACAGTGAGTGGATCTGAGGAGGGGCTGTCTGCACTCTTGAGGGGTCCTAGCCAATCTCCAACAAGCGGTTGGCAAGGGACTGGACACCCTTAAAAAGTGTTGGAGCCTGCTCAGTGTCAGGAGTGTAAGAGAGGAGTCGGTTGGAAAAAGAAGAGAGGAAGATGGGAGGCTGAAGGAAGGAGGCTGCCAGGAGGCCTAGTAGGATGGGGCCTACCTGCAGGCCTGGAGCTGGAAAGGAGGAAAGCTTGGAACTCACCGGTCTCCTGGGAGAGGACTACCTGTACGGCAGGGAAGGAGCAGCCCAGCTGGTAGGCCTGGTAGCTGCAGCCAACCCACAAGGTGAGAGAAGAAGGAGAGAAGAAGATGGGAGGCTGAAGGAAGGAGGCTGCCAGGAGGCCTAGTGTGATAGGGCCTACCTGCAGGCCTGGAGCTGGAAAGGAGGAAAGCTTGGAACTCAGCGGTCCCCTGGGAGAGGACCACCTATATGGCAGGAAAGAGCAGCCCAGCTGGTAGGCCTAGTAGCAGCAGCCAACACACAAGGAGAGAGATGAAGGAGAGAGGAAGATGGGAGGAAGAAGGCTGCCAGGAGGCCTAGTGGGATGGGGCCTGCCTGCAGGCCTGGAGCTGGAAAGGAGGAACTCTCGGAGCTCACCGGTCCCCTGGGAGAGGACCGCTTGTATGGCAGGGAAGGAGCAGCCCAGCTGGTAGGCCTGGTAGCAGCAGCCAACCCACAAGGGGTACAGGAGAGGATCTGAGTGAGTACACCTGCACCCCCTGAGCGGATCGGGAAGGACCACACTGGTGGGAAACCAGATTAGCCCCCTACTACTGTTCACCCATTTAAAGGGACAGGAACCGGATCCTCTGCTCAGGGATTCCTCCACATTGTTGGGTGAAGAAGAGAAGTTCATCTGGGGTCTGGGGTGGTACACTAGGAGACACTGGCTAGCTCTCCATCAGACTGTGCCGCAGAGAAGCTTGGGAATAGTTCCAGGAAGGTGTCCTCAGTTCATCGGCACCCTTGGGCATCCTGTACACCCCTCACCCTCTGCCAGTTCAAAATCCCCTCAATAAAACACCAAAACCAAAGCCCAAGGATTGATTTCTGACTCCGGATGCCATCCTGTGTGAAGATGCGTGATGCCTGGCTGTGCAGGACTATAGGGGGTCCCATCAGGAGGGGTAGCAGTACAATTATTTGCCAGGCAGGAGGTGACAGGTGCTCTTTAAACCTTTACATTGGGTTTCCTGCGCCTACTTGACTCAGATCTGCTAACTGTCTGACGAAGTGTCCCACGGCAAAGCCGCCATTGGGGGCAGACAAACCATCCATTCCCCCGAATGATAGCGGCTTCCCAGCGGCTGCGGAACACGGGAAATATTTCATCCAGATCAGAAAATTACGCCATCAACGTCCTAACAGACCATGAAGGGAAGTGATTGGAGGGTGACACCACCGTATCAGCACATCAGCGGTCAGGGTTACACATCTGGAATAGACGCGGCCTTCCTGTGATGATGGGTCCTCTGCACAGCGGAAGCTTCCCGCGGATCACAGAGCGGCGGTGTCAGAAGTTCCACAGCTGGGACGGGGATGCAAATCAGCGCGGTGTCACTGAGAAGGATGACGTTCCGAGAGGCAAAGAAAATGGATCAGCAGATGGCGTAGGAAGGTTTCTTGTAAAGCTAAACTGCTGGCAGATCAAAACGGCTACAAATAGATACAGAGAGGCAGCGGCGGAGCGCGGAACCGGAACAATTCTGACCCACGGAACTTCACGCTTCTTGGTATTGATGGAGATGATATCCGCGCTCTGCGGAGTTCTTCAGACTGCGAATCTTTATGTCGCCATGTGATCGGGGATGAGGGTTCCGGATGAATTTTGCTTTCATTGATCCCACATGGAAGAAAAATATATCTGAAATACTACAATTTTGTCCGTATTCAATGTATGTATAGATATAGTTCATTAAATAAATATAAACTGCGTGTTGGAGAAAGATTATTTACTTTTTTTCTTTTATTTCATAAACACTTTTTTTTCAAAATTTTGGGACTTTTTCATTTATATAGTAAAAAAAAATAAAAATCCCAGCGGGGAATAAATACCACCAAAATAAAGCTTTATCTGTCTTAACAAAATGCTAAAAAATTCCTCTGGA
>NW_028320098.1:42500-95189 GCF_062004578.1 Staurois parvus | reverse complement strand
GAAATCCCAACTCCAGGAACTGACTAAGGAGGGCTTCAGCTAGCTTGGCCTGGAATCACAGCTTTGGATCCATCTGTAGTGAGAGGTCTGATTGGCTCATGCAAACCGGTAAAGAGGACCTTTGGACAACTTCTCACCCGTCCTTCTGTGGTGGAACGACCCATTCTCCGGCCTTTCTCTGAGCTTCTAATATTGCCGATGTGTTCCTCAAACTCCTACTTACCGGAATGTATCTTCTGACTAGAATGTATCTTCTGACCAGAATGTATCTTCTGACCAGAATGTATCTTCTGACCTCAATGTATCTTCTGACCGGAATGTATCTTCTGACCGGAATGTATCATCTGACCTCAATGTATCTTCTGACCAGAATGTATCATCTGACCTCAATGTATCTTCTGACCAGAATGTATCTTCTGACCTCAATGTATCTTCTGACCGGAATGTATCTTCTGACCAGAATGTATCTTCTGACCTCAATGTATCTTCTGACCAGAATGTATCTTCTGACCGGAATGTATCATCTGACCTCAATGTATCTTCTGACCAGAATGTATCATCTGACCTCAATGTATCTTCTGACCAGAATGTATCATCTGACCTCAATGTATCTTCTGACCAGAATGTATCTTCTGACCTCAATGTATCTTCTGACCGGAATGTATCTTCTGACCAGAATGTATCTTCTGACCTCAATGTATCTTCTGACCAGAATGTATCTTCTGACCGGAATGTATCTTCTGACCTCAATGTATCTTCTGACCGGAATGTATCTTCTGATCCCAATGTATCTTCTGACCCCAATGTATCTTCTGACCCCAATGTATCTTCTGACCTCAATGTATCATCTGACCTCAATGTATCTTCTGACCAGAATGTATCTTCTGACCCCAATGTATCTTCTGACCCCAATGTATCTTCTGACTGGAATGTATCTTCTGACCCCAATGTATCTTCTGACCGGAATGTATCTTCTGACCCCAATGTATCTTCTGACCGGAATGTATCTTCTGACCTCAATGTATCATCTGACCTCAATGTATCTTCTGACCAGAATGTATCTTCTGACCCCAATGTATCTTCTGACCCCAATGTATCTTCTGACTGGAATGTATCTTCTGACCCCAATGTATCTTCTGACCGGAATGTATCTTCTGACCGGAATGTATCTTCTGACCCCAATGTATCTTCTGACCCCAATGTATCTTCTGACCTGAGGATACCTCAACACAGACAAGACCAAAAAGGAAAAAGAAAGTAGATTTGTCTTTGATAAAACCCTGAGGACTATCAGATATACCATACCTCAGTCCACGAATACTGTCATATATACCATACCTCGGTCCACGAATACTGTCATATATTCCATACCTCAGTCCACCAATACTGTCATATATACCATACCTCGGTCCACGAATACTGTCATATATACCATACCTCGGTCCACGAATACTGTCATATATTCCATACCTCAGTCCACCAATACTGTCATATATACCATACCTCAGTCCACCAATACTGTCATATATACCATACCTCAGTCCACCAATACTGTCATATATACCATACCTCGGTCCACCAATACTGTCATATATACCATACCTCGGTCCACGAATACTGTCATATATACCATACCTCGGTCCACGAATACTGTCATATATACCATACCTCGGTCCACGAATACTGTCATATATACCATACCTCGGTCCACGAATACTGTCATATATTCCATACCTCGGTCCACGAATACTGTCATATATACCATACCTCGGTCCACGAATACTGTCAGATATACCATACCTCGGTCCACCAATACTGTCATATATACCATACCTCGGTCCACGAATACTGTCATATATACCATACCTCGGTCCACCAATACTGTCATATATACCATACCTCAGTCCACGAATACTGTCATATATTCCATACCTCAGTCCACGAATACTGTCATATATTCCATACCTCAGTCCACGAATACTGTCATATATTCCATACCTCGGTCCACGAATACTGTCATATATACCATACCTCAGTCCACGAATACTGTCATATATACCATACCTCGGTCCACGAATACTGTCATATATACCATACCTCGGTCCACCAATACTGTCATATATTCCATACCTCGGTCCACGAATACTGTCATATATACCATACCTCGGTCCACCAATACTGTCATATATACCATACCTCAGTCCACGAATACTGTCATATATACCATACCTCAGTCCACCAATACTGTCATATATTCCATACCTCAGTCCACGAATACTGTCATATATACCATACCTCGGTCCACCAATACTGTCATATATACCATACCTCAGTCCACCAATACTGTCATATATACCATACCTCAGTCCACCAATACTGTCATATATTCCATACCTCAGTCCACGAATACTGTCATATATACCATACCTCGGTCCACGAATACTGTCATATATACCATACCTCAGTCCACGAATACTGTCATATATACCATACCTCAGTCCACGAATACTGTCATATATACCATACCTCGGTCCACGAATACTGAGATATATGCAGCTCCTTGAAAACGTCTTCCTCCCCCTTGAAATGTCCCCCATGTTGTCATGTGACAACCAAAACCGTCAATGTATTTTATTGGGATTGGATGTGATGGACCGACACAAAGTGGCACATAATTGTGAAGTGGAAGGAAAATGAAAAATGGTTTCCAACATTTGTGACCAATAAATCTGTGAAAAGTGTGCCACTTGCCTTCATAAGTCCCCTAATTAGCAAACAGAGTCCCCCTGTGTGTCATGGGATGCTTTTCTTCAGCAGAGACAGGGAAGCTGGTCAGAGTTGATGGGAAGATGGATGGAGCCAAATACAGGGCAATCTTAGAACAACATGGGGGACATTTCAGGGGGGAGGAGATACATTGTAACATGACAACATGGGGGACATTTCAGGGGGGAGGGGGAATACATTGTGACATGACAACATGGGGGACATTTCAGGGGGGAGGGGGATACATTGTAACATGACAACATGGGGGACATTTCAGGGGGGAGGGGGAATACATTGTGACATGACAACATGGGGGACATTTCAGGGGGGAGGGAGAATACATTGTGACATGACAACATGGGGGACATTTCAGGGGGGAGGGGGAATACATTGTAACATGACAACATGGGGGACATTTCAGGGGGGAGGGGGGAATACATTGTAACATGACAACATGGGGGACATTTCAGGAGGGGAGGGAATACATTGTAACATGACAACATGGGGGACATTTCAGTGGGGGAGGGGATACATTGTAACATGACAACATGGGGGACATTTCTGGGGGGGGGGATACATTGTAACATGACAACATGGGGGACATTTCAGGGGGGAGGGGAATACATTGTAACATGACAACATGGGGGACATTTCAGGGGGGAGGGTGATACATTGTAACATGACAACATGGGGGACATTTCAGGGGGGAGGGGGAATACATTGTGACATGACAACATGGGGGACATTTCAGGGGGGAGGGGGAATACATTGTGACATGACAACATGGGGGACATTTCAGGGGGGAGGGGGAATACATTGTAACATGACAACATGGGGGACATTTCAGGGGGGAGGGGGGAATACATTGTAACATGACTACATGGGGGACATTTCAGGGGGGGAGGGGAATACATTGTAACATGACTACATGGGGGACATTTCAGGGGGAGAGGGGAATACATTGTAACATGACTACATGGGGGACATTTCAGGGGGAGGGGGAATACATTGTAACATGACAACATGGGGGACATTTCGGTGGTGGAGGAGGGGGAATACTTTGTATCATGACAACATGGGGGACATTTCAGGGGGGGGGGATACATTGTAACATGACAACATGGGGGACATTTCAGTGGGGGGGGGAGAAGACTTCTTCAAGGCGCTGTACCGTACCTCAGCCCACTAATACTGTCACAGTCACCAGAAAGCCTCCGAGAATCGGACGCCGTGGCTTGGAGGTACCTGATCTCAGCTCTCTCAGTACTCATGGGTGTAGGACACTAATTTAGTGGAATTTCTTCTCTCTGAAGACTCGTGTTTGTTGAACAGAAATGAAATCTGTGAGAACATTACTAGCTGTTTGTGATGATCCCATCTACATGAAGTTCTGGAAAGTGCTTATCATCGTAATAAATATTACAATCAAAATTGGACCAACACCATCCATAGCTGATCTAGTGACACCTGGTGACATCTGTGATGAGGAAACCTTGAGTCCGAAATGTAGGTCGGCACCACCACGTTCCTTTGTCTATGCAGAGAACAATGGAGCAGTTTGCTTTCTTTTTTTGCTTCTCAGCCTTTTGGCTATTATCAAGTGTAGAGTCTGTTCCTATCAGTGTCCAGTAGGGGTGCTACACCGTCAGTCTGGCCTTTTGGTAGCAATGGCTGGCTGTAAAGTATCTCCGCTGGTACAATGGGGGCTCTCAAGGTTTGTCTTGGAGGAACAGGAACCGGGGCCCTCACTAGGTAAGGTGGGGCATGAAAGTGCCTCCTGATTTGAATGGTGCTGCCTGGTGTTATCATGGGCTGGGAAGGCAGGGAGTCCATGGTGTCAGTGCCCCCTGGGAACTATGGGCCCAGAAACCCCACAATGAGCAAATGGCCACGGCACATCTTGTTTTTTCTGCACCGCACCTCAAGGGCTAGGCCTCCTGGCTGAGACTGGGGCAGTTTTGGTTACCCGGCCACAAGGCCTAGCAAAAGCACTTTCAATGTCACTTCTTTAACTTACTTGCTCTCTCCATGTGTGTCTCACTTGCACTTATGTAGGTCTTTACTCTGTGGGGTCCTTGGGTCTACCCTGAAGTCTAGGGGGAAGATGTGTGGCCATCAGGTTCCTCCCCTGGACTGGCGGTCTCTCTTCAGGAGAGCCCCTCACCAAATACAATGGTTGGCTTTGGCTGACTATGGCTGAGGGTTCTCCGGGTCTTTTGGCTAGGTGGACCATGAGTGTGCCTTTACCCCTGTCAGGAGCTGTGTGCCCCAGGGAAAGGGGACCAGGAAAGGGTTCTACTTCTTCAGGAGGTGGACTAGGGACACACCCCTAAGTGCACTTTGTTGTTCACTTTCAGGTATTTTGTTTTTGCACATCACAGCGTAATAAAAAAAAATGTCCTTCTCTTTCTCCGGAGCGACTTGATGTGTCTTCTCATTTCTCGGCCGGCCGGCATGCTCATACCTGATCTTCTTGCTGCTCTTGTGGTGGGCTGGCTCTTGTCATGGTGGAATGGCTCTCGTCATGGTGGGATGGCTCTCGTCATGGTGGGATGGCTCTCGTCATGGTGGGATGGCTCTCGCCATGGTGGGATGGCTCTCGTCATGCTGGGCTGGCCTTTGTCATGGTGGGCTGGCTCTCGTCATGGTGGGCTGGCTCTCATCATGGTGGGATGGCTCTCGTCATGGTGGGATGGCTCTCGTCATGGTGGGATGGCTCTCGTCATGCTGGGCTGGCCTTTGTCATGGTGGGCTGGCTCTCGTCATGGTGGGCTGGCCTTTGTCATGGTGGGCTGGCTCTCATCATGGTGGGATGGCTCTCGTCATGGTGGGATGGCTCTCGTCATGGTGGGATGGCTCTCGTCATGGTGGGCTGGCTCTCGTCATGCTGGGCTGGCCTTTGTCATGGTGGGCTGGCTCTCATCATGGTGGGATGGCTCTCGTCATGATGTACAAGTATGGGGAGCAGTCCTGCACATAATGTCACGTCAGCGTCCCTCGCTACATCCTCGGCAGGTCTTCCAGGTCCAGCGTCTTCTAGGTAGGGCAGTAGCAGATGATGGAACTATATATCGTTGTCAGTATACGCAGCACTTTACATATAAATTGTACATTCCCATCAGTCCCCGCCCCCGAGGAGCGTACAATCTAAGCTTCCTAACTCACATTCATACATACACATCCTAATGACAATTTAGTGTCTGCAGCCAACTGTGAAGCATGGTGGAGGTTCCCTGCAGGTTTGGGACTGCATTTCTGCATTTGGTCGGGATAAATGGTGTCCTCAATGCTGAGAAATCCAGGCAGATACTTCTCCATCATCCATACCATCAGGGAGGCCTGTGATTGGCTCCGAATGTATTCTGCAGCAGGACAATCACCCCGCCCAACATCCAGCCAATGTCATTAGAAATGATCTTCAGTGTAAAGAACAAGGGGCCCTGGAGGTGATGGTTCGGCCCCCACAGAGCCCTGATCTCCCCATCATGGAGTCTGTCTGGGATGACATGAAGAGACAGAAGGATTGGAGGCGGCCGACATCCACAGAAGATCTGGGCTCAGTCCTCCGAGATGGACAGAGAGCGACCTACCTGCCAACCTCCTTCACTGGGTGCAAGGCAAAGGGGGGTCACCCTAATACTGATCACAGGGGGAAGGGGGTCACCCCAATACTGATCACAGGGGGTCACCCCAATACTGATCATAGGGGGGTCACCTCAATGCTGTTCACAGGATATGGGGGAGGGGGTCACCCCAATACTGATCACGGGCTGGGTCACCCCAATACTGATCACAAGGGAGTCATCCCAATACTGTTCACAGGATATGGTGGGAAGGGTGTCACCTCAATACTGATCACAGGGGGGAGGGGTGTCACCCCAATACTGATCACAGGCTGGGTCAAACCAATACTGATCACAGGGGGTCACCCCAATACTGTTCACAGTATATGGTGGGAAGGGGGTCACCCCAATACTGACCACAGGATATGGGGGGAGGGGGTCTACCCAATACTGATCACAGGATATGGGGGTGGGGGGTCACCCCAATACTGACCACAGGATATGGGGCGTCACTGATGTTTTGGGGTGGCTTTGCTGCTTCAGGCACTGGATGTCTTGACCGTGTGCATGGCATTATGACATCTGAAGACTGTCACGATCGCGGTGTCGGACCTCAGCCCTTCTCACCAAACTCATGAATGAAGGACTAGCCGATCTAAAACCGCGATGTCACGTGCGTAACAATGCCACGCCCAGCTGCACCCTGCACAACGATTGTCCAGCTAATTGGACCACAATCGATGTACAGGCAGTCTGAATGCGATTGTTACTGGGTCAGATTAATTGCGCAATTAACCCTTCACACTGCCACCACCTCCTTTTTGTACAGAGAAAGAGGAAACTCGGCAATATCAGCAATAACGCTATAATGGTTGAGATAATCGCTGGCATAATACGGTCACCGCAGGCCGGTTATACAGAGGGTTAAACAAACACAGTAGCGTCTCTTTTAGAGGCAGGAATTCGTAAATTGCAATTAAGAGCTATAGAAACAGTTCAACACTTTCAGAAGGAAAGATTTATTACTAAAAGGTCAAACGGGTGCAATAAAAATATTTACAGAAAAAGATGTAACTAAGATATATATATAAACATACAAGGAACCATAGCACAGCAAAGAGATATCAGAGAGAGGTGAAAGGGTTCAGGTACTTGCCAAAGTCCTGGGTTAGCAGATCCAAGTTTCAGAGCAAAAGGGCACGGGTCTCCCCAGGTGGTATGGATGTTAAAATGGGAGAATTCTTCAACTCAGCTCTCTTAGGCCTGACAGCCCATTTGGTAGTCCTCAGCAGGGGGTGTCACTGAAGTCAAGGACCAATACCCCGCTTAGGGCGTGGAGGTGTGGGTGGATACCTCAACTAGAGCCAAAATCTCCCATAACTCATATTTTGGCCCATAACTTTCCAGCTGCACAAGTGACATCCCACCAGCGGGTAGAATATTATGCAGACACGTCTGAGGATTGATTAGATATGAATTATGAAATTATACACTGATCGGTTCCCGAGATCTACTTTTCTGTTTTCCTATGTATCCAAGATAATGCGAGTGACCTATCAAACTGCTTGCCTTCTTGTGGCCAATCTGACGATAGGTCAGGTTTTTATGTAAGTCTCTCACATTCCAAGATATGAGACATAGGGGACAAATGGATTTTAAAAAGTGTTGATCTGATTCTGTCACCTACGCTGAGTTGGGTTTATTAGGTTGGAATCTCTTTCAACTCCTGGGAAAGCTTGCCTTATCTCTTACGAGGTGTTACAATTTACAGGTTCTTCTGACAGCTAGGCCCCGGCTCCCTTGGGGGGCTTTATAGCTCCTATGACCCTCCCGTGACATTCCTAACTCACACACATACTGGCCAAATGTTGCTGGGCCTCTCTAAGGAGGTAGGGGGGGAGAATGAGGGAGAAATATGTTTGTCAGGATGGTTAACCCATTTGCCAAGATGGAGGTTGAAGCCAAAATGGTTGAACCGCGTCCATCTCTAGGTATACGCTGTTACAAAGACTACCAAAGAATTCTGGGGGGCAATGTGGGGCCCGGTGTCAGAAAGTTGGGTCTCCATCAGAGGTCATGGGTCTTCCAGCAGGACAATGACCAAAAGCACACGTCACAAAGCCCCCAGAAATGGTTTCAGACAAAGTGCTGGAGAGGAATGAACTGACCAGCAATGAGTCCAGATCTCCATCCCATAGAACTCCTGTGGAGAGATCTCAGACCAGCAGTTGGGGAAAGGAACCTTCCAATCTGAGAGACCCGGAGCAGTTGTTTATAGGAACCTTCCAATCTGAGAGATCCGGAGCAGTTGGGGAAAGGAACCTTCCAATCTGAGGGACCTGGAGCAGTTGGGGAAAGGAACCTTCCAATCTGAGTGATCCGGAGCAGTTGTTTATAGGAACCTTCCAATCTGAGAGATCCGGAGCAGTTGGGGAAAGGAACCTTCCAATCTGAGAGACCCGGAGCAGTTGGGGAAAGGAACCTTCCAATCTGAGGGACCCGGAGCAGTTGTTTATAGGAACCTTCCAATCTGAGAGATCCGGAGCAGTTGGGGAAAGGAACCTTCCAATCTGAGGGACCCGGAGCAGTTGGGGATAGGAACCTTCCAATCTGAGAGACCCGGAGCAGTTGGAGGAAGAAGAGCAATCCAAAATTCCAGGAGAGAGGTGGAGGAAACTCATTGATGGTCACAGGAAGACATTGAGTTCAGGTAGTTTTCTGAAGGGGTGTGCTACCAAATATTACATGGAGGGTGCCAATAATTCTGTCCATTTTTGGGGTTCTGCGTGGAATGGGTCAGATTCGGCTTTTTGTTTCTCCACTTTTCGGTGTCACCGATACAAACCAAAGACAAACATGAGAATGCCGGAACATTTGTCATGGTAGCGATGTTCTGGGTGAAGTGGGGGGTTATCTGACAGAAATGCGGGGGGGGGGGGGTGATTTTTGGCCAGGACTGTGAATGCATATGGAGATATGGAGAAGCATTACGTTGAACCCTCCATGGTATATATTGGTATAATATACATAGGGGACCGGGGTCTGGTCTCTATTTCCGGCCCGGATGACATCAGTAGGAATTGAGATGGTCGCTGTACAGGAGATCCTCAGAACTGAACGCAGCTGAAATATTTCCAGCCATGAAGATGAGAGGATTTTGTAGATCGTCCCCCAGTATTGAGATCTATGTGGCAGTGAGTCCTGGACCCAGCCCCCACCTGGGCCCGGTACCGCAGCACAGCCTGTACACTGTAGGTCTTCCCTTCATTGGAATGTTCTGATCACACAACCCAATCCTCCATAATGAAGTCTATAGAGGAGATCAGAAGGTAGACAGCCAGACCCCCAACTCTCGTCTGATCTGAAGGAAACGAGAACGATCGTCTCCAGAACGTCGGGGCGTCTCTGGGCAGCCAACCAGACGTACAAATCACCTTGTTAGTCGGAGGAGAAGACCCCGCCCAGGAATCCGGTATTATTACATCTAATTATAGTCATCAAATGAATCAAATCTGTCCTGATTCGGCGTCTTCGCTTCTCTGAATGGCGATGGATTGTATCTGAACGAGTCATAATGTGTGGAATATCAGTCCAACCATTGGATAGAAAGAATCGATTGTGAAGTTCTACCTCTACGTCACATGACACCAGGACGTATTCCTGCCATTTTAGTCCAGGGGTGTCACACTGCCGGCCCTCCAGCTGCTGCCAAACTACAAGTCCCATCATGCCCCTGCCTCTAGGAGCCATGCTTGTAACTGTCAATCCTGCAATGCCTCATGGGACTTGTAGTCTGGCACCAGCTGGAGGGCCACCAGTTTGACACCCGTGGTTTTAGACGATCGCCTTCCTCGTTCCCTGAGGAAGTCGGCCCTTGGTCAATGAAACGTGTCGAGATTCTGGTTTCCAGCCAATCCGATGATCTGGATCCTTCCTGACAATGCAGACGCAACAACTTAGTCCCTAAAATTGATGTTATTATATCGATCGATAGGTGATAGTTTAATCATTTGATGTTATTATATCGATCGATAGGTGATAGTTTAATCATTTGATGTTATTATATTGATCGATCGGTGATAGTTTAATCATTTGATGTTATTATATTGATCGATCGGTGATAGTTTAATCATTTGATGTTATTATATCGATCGATCGGTGATAGTTTAATCATTTGATGTTATTATATCGATCGATCGGTGATAGTTTAATCATTTCATTTTATTATATCGATCGATCGGTGATAGTTTAATCATCTGATGTTATTATATCGATCGATCGGTGATAGTTTAATCATTTGATGTTATTATATTGATCGATCGGTGATAGTTTAATCATTTGATGTTATTATATCGATCGATCGGTGATAGTTTAATCATTTGATGTTATTATATCGATCGATCGGTGATAGTTTAATCATTTGATGTTATTATATCGATCGATCGGTGATAGTTTAATCATTTGATGTTATTATATTGATCGATCGGTGATAGTTTAATCATTTCATGTTATTATATCGATCGATCGGTGATAGTTTAATCATTTGATGTTATTATATCGATCGATCGGTGATAGTTTAATCATTTGATGTTATTATATTGATCGATCAGTGATAGTTTAATCATTGGATGTTATTATATTGATCGATCGGTGATAGTTTAATCATTTGATGTTATTATATTGATCGATCGGTGATAGTTTAATCATTTGATGTTATTATATTGATCGATCGGTGATAGTTTAATCATTTGATGTTATTATATTGATCGATCGGTGATAGTTTAATCATTTGATGTTATTATATCGATCGATCGGTGATAGTTTAATCATTTGATGTTATTATATTGATCGATCGGTGATAGTTTAATCATTTGATGTTATTATATCGATCGATCGGTGATAGTTTAATCATTTGATGTTATTATATTGATCGATCGGTGATAGTTTAATCATTTGATGTTATTATATCGATCGATCGGTGATAGTTTAATCATTGGATGTTATTATATTGATCGATCGGTGATAGTTTAATCATTTGATGTTATTATATTGATCGATCGGTGATAGTTTAATCATTTGATGTTATTATATTGATCGATCGGTGATAGTTTAATCATTTGATGTTATTATATTGATCGATCGGTGATAGTTTAATCATTTGATGTTATTATATCGATCGATCGGTGATAGTTTAATCATTTGATGTTATTATATTGATCGATCGGTGATAGTTTAATCATTTGATGTTATTATATCGATCGATTGGTGATAGTTTAATCATTTGATGTTATTATATTGATCGATCGGTGATAGTTTAATCATTTGATGTTATTATATTGATCGATCGGTGATAGTTTAATCATTTGATGTTATTATATTGATCGATCGGTGATAGTTTAATCATTTGATGTTATTATATCAAGACTTCTAAATAAAATCTGGAGTCAACGCTTCGTATTTGGCATCTTGAATTTCCCGTTTTCATTTATTTGATGTTTGTTGGGTTGGTGGTACATTTGGACAGTTCTGGGTTTCCTCCGTCTTCGGTTCTTTTCGGGATACAAATGAAGGCGAAGCGGCGGACAATAATCCGTCGGGAAGTCGAATGTAATATGTGTGAGTTATTCGAGGCATGCTTTAATATATTCATTTTTCTCCCTGTGAAAGCGAGCAGGCTGTATCTGCCAGCAGCGGGGCTGCATTGTGTGCGACTGCTCGCCAAGCGCTCCTGGCCTGGGATGACCCCGCTGCCTGCTGACTGTACGAGCGCGGATCACAGAATGCTGGGAAATGGGCGCCGTGATTCAGGAACTGCTTAACCGTCATTGTGTGGGTGCAAATGGGGGGGGGGGGTGTACTCCTCATGAATCACACAAAAGTGATTTGTCACAGAAATTTCTTCCTATAGCCGCATAATTGTTGAATCATATCGGAGGCACGCCGCCACCACCGCCGCGTCCAACGTACAGAGGAAGACCTAAATCACTCCGACGCGGTGGAGAACACAGCGTTGGGCCTAAATTGTGGAACAATAAGCGGAGAAAATGACACGCGGAACATTCGGATCCATCAATCCCCTTCACAGATACTGAGCCGGGCATGGAGAGCGCAAATCAAAGGAAAGGCCGTCGCTAACAACCGCTTTCACTAATACAAACAAATCAAAACAACCCATGTGATCGAAGATAAATACATCTAATAAAATATATAACAATGTAACTACCAATGTAACAATACAGAAATATATAGGAAGCAACAGAACAACATGCAAATACATTTATAGCAATATAACAACCAATGCAACAATATGAAAATATGTATAACAATATAATTACCAATATAGAAATATAAAAAAATATATCAAATATAATAATATAACAATATATGAATATGTATAAAAACAACATATATATATATACAGTATATAATCAATATAACAACCAATATATATATAGAAAACATTTATAAAGCAATATAACAACATATACAAATCTAAATTGTCCCTAGTATGTGTATGTATGAACCTAGGGACCTTAGATTGTACACCCCCTGAGGGTTAGGGACTGATGTGAATGTACAATTTATATGTAAAGCGCCGCGTAAATTGATGGCGCTATACAAGTACCTGAAATAAATAAATAAATAAATAATAATAATACAGCCAATGTAACAACAACATAGAACTATATAAAAGAAATATGTATAACAATAAAACAACCTATGTAACAATATATACTTATATATAAAACAATATGTAATATATAACAATGTAACTATCAATGTAACAATACAGAAATTTATAGGGAGCAACAGAACAACATGCAAATATATTTATAGCAATATAACAACCAATATAACAATATGAAAATATGTATAACAATATAATTACCAGTATAGAAATATAAATACATATATCAAATATAAATTATATTATAAAGAAAATATAAAATATAATAATATGACAATATATAAATATATATAAATCAATTAAACAACTTGTAAATATAAATATATACATATATCCTGTGCCTGTAGACCATGATTTAGTCCACCTCTGCCTGTAGACCATGATTTAGTCCACCTGTGACTGTAGACCATGATTTAGTCCACCTCTGCCTGTAGACCATGATTTAGTCCACCTGTGACTGTAGACCATGATTTAGTCCACCTGTGCCTGTACACCATGATTTAGTCCACCTGTGCCTGTAGACCATGATTTAGTCCACCTGTGCCTGTAGACCATGATTTAGTCCACCTGTGACTGTAGACCATGATTTAGTCCACCTGTGACTGTAGACCATGATTTAGTCCACCTGTGCCTGTACACCATGATTTAGTCCACCTGTGCCTGTAGACCATGATTTAGTCCACCTGTGCCTGTACACCATGATTTAGTCCACCTGTGCCTGTAGACCATGATTTAGTCCACCTCTGCCTGTAGACCATGATTTAGTCCACCTCTGCCTGTAGACCATGATTTAGTCCACCTGTGCCTGTAGACCATGATTTAGTCCACCTGTGCCTGTAGACCATGCTGTAGCCTGCCTGTGCCTGTAGACCTTGATTTAGTCCACCTGTGCCTGTAGACCATGATTTAGTCCACCTGTGCCTGTAGACCATGATTTTGTCCACCTGTGCCTGTAGACCATGCTGTAGCCTGCCTGTGCCTGTAGACCAAGGGTGTCAGACTCAGTTTCATTGAGGGCCACATCAGAATTTTCCTCAAAGAGCCAGTTGTATCTGTAGGACTCAATGAATTTATGCAGGAGTTTTTTCTGAGAGAGTAGGTGCAGAAACTCAACCACGCCCCCCCCCAAACCACATCGAATAATGGGTCTGGCCAAATTTCACTATGGGAGGATCTTAAAGGGGCAATAAATACCAGCAGCATGTTATGTGCGGAGTTCAGGGGTGCACTATGTACAGTTTGTAGAGTTCAAGAGTGCGCAGTGTACAGACTGCAGTGTTGAGGAATGATACATACAGAGCGCAGGGTTTAGGGGTTTGCTATTCACAGTGTACAGGGTCTCTTTCATAGGCTGTTCACATCTCACTTCCACCCCTCCCCCTAGGTTCGAGGGCAATATCAAATGGCATGGAAGGCCAGATTCGGCCTGCAGAACTTGTGTTTGACACGTGCTGTAGACCATGCTTTAGTCCACCTGTGCCTGTAGACCATGCTATAGTCCACCTGTGCCTGTAGACCATGCTGTAGTCTGCCTGTGCCTGTAGACGATTCTATACTCCATCAGTTCCTGTAGACCATGCTAAACTCCACTTGTGCCTGTAGACCATGCTATAGTCCACCTGTGCCTGTAGACCATGCTGTAGTCTGCCTGTGCCTTTGGATGATTCTATAGTCCATCAGTTCCTGTAGACCATGCTAAACTCCACCTGTGCCTGTAGACCATGCTGTAGTCTGCCTGTGCCTGTGGATGATTCTATAGTCCATCAGTTCCTGTAGACCATGATTTAGTCTGCCTGTGCCTGTAGATGATTCTATAGTCCATCAGTTCCTGTAGACCATGCTAAACTCCACTTGTGTCTGTATACCATGCTGTAGTCCGCCTGTGTCTGTAGACCATGCTATATTCCACCTGTGCCTGTAGACCATGCTGTAGTCCGCCTATGCCTGTAGACGATTCTATAGTCCATCTGTTCCTGTAGACCAGTGTTTCTCAACTCCAGTCCTCATGGACCCCCAACAGGTCATGTTTTCAGGATTTCCCTCAGATGAAACAGCTGTGGTAATTACTAAGGCAGTGAAACTGATCAAATCATCATTGCAAAATAATGGAAATCCTGAAAACATGACCTGTTGGGGGTCCATGAGGACTGGAGTTAAGAAACACTGCTGTAGACCATGCTAAACTCCACTTGTGTCTGTATACCATGCTGTAGTCCACCTGTGTCTGTAGACCATGCTGTATTCCACTCATGCCTGTAGACCATGCTATATTCCACTTGTGCCTGTAGACCATGCTGTATTCCACTCATGCCTGTAGACCATGCTATATTCCACTTGTGCCTGTAGACCATGCTATATTCCACTCATGCCTGTAGACCATGCTATAGTCCACCTATGCCTGTAGACGATTCTATAGTCCGTCTGTTCCTGTAGACCATGCTAAACTCCACTCGTGCCTGTAGACCATGCTGTAGTCCACCTGTGCCTGTAGACCATGCTATAATCCACCTGTGCCTGTAGACCATGCTATAATCCACCTGTGCCTGTAGACCATGCTATAGTCCACCTATGCCTGTAGACGATTCTATAGTCCGTCTGTTCCTGTAGACCATACTAAACTCCACTCATGCCTGTAGAGCTTGCAATAGTCCTCCTGTGCCTATAAATCATGCCATATTCTGTCTGTGCCAGTAGACCATCTTATAGTCAGCCTGTACTGGCATATCATGTTATAGTCCTCCTGTGCCTATAGACTATTCCAAGCTCTGCCCATGCCAGTGGACCATGCTATGTTCTGCCGGTACCTGTAGACCAACCTATAACCCACCTGTGCCTGTACACCATGCTATAGTCCGCTTGTGCCGTAGACCATATATAAACTATTAGTAGTAAAAAAGGAAAAAACAATGGAAGTGACCATCACTTTCTGGATTTTGATGGGGCAAGGTCTCGGGCATCACATCCAAAGAAATATTGGAATACCGAAACTTGCCGGCTTGGGGTTCAACAGTGAAGGACCCCACACCTTGAAAAAACAGCCGAGCTATGGCAGCTCCCATAGTTCCAGGTTTTACCGATAGATCTTGGACATGGCTTCCCATCCTACTGAAGAAATCTGCTTATTATTCCGCCAGACTACAACCCAGACTGACAGCCCGCCCGGTCGTTATCTGATGGGCCGTCAGCATAATGGAAAATTACGGACAGGCTTCAGTTTATCATTAGGGGAGTCAAAACATTTTGTATCTTCATGCTCAGCTAGCGGAAGCCTGATAAAATCATCTACAAATTGTTCGCTCCTGGAAGACGCGGGGAATGATTTAGCTCTCGTTACCTATAAAAACACAAGGGAGCGGGATGATACGAAGGGGAATAGGAGAATGCAGCTTCTCCCGAATAAATCACACGGTAGAAATAGAACGAGCTGCTGAGCCTCCATATGTCTCTGATTTCCCAATTTTGTCTCCTAAACTGACCCCTTACAGCCTTCGATCTACAACAAATCCTGGTGGCACTTTGCAGATTGGTGGGTGACCTCCGGGATGTGACATGAGGCCCTCCTTACCTTCTCTGGAGGTGTTCGGCGATAATATTCTGTTACGGTTGTTCAGAATATTTCTTCAGCAGATTGTTACCTCCAGGCAGGAAAACAAAAGTCATTTCTGTAAAGAGGGGACACCAAGGATCCAAAGTACACCAGGCCAGGGGCGGACTGACCATTTGGAAACTCGCCCGGGGTCAGTAGGGGGCCCCATGAGATGCCCCTGGTACCTTTTTCATAGGTTTTTTTGAGTTTGGGCAAGGACACAGGGGCCCCATGATCCCCTATTGTCCGGGGGCCCCATGAGTTGTCAGTCCGCCCCTGCACCAGGCATAAACAGTTAAAGTCTCTCTGTGCTGAAAGCCCAACTGAACGTTCAGTTTAAATCAGCTAAATACATTCCAGGCCCATCAAACCAAAAGGCGTTCAAAGTCTTTCAAATATTTGCTTTCAAAAGCAGCCACAGAAAAGCCTGTCCCCTGCCAGCATGCAGCAGAGAAGGATCCTTGCTTTCTCTGTGGAAGCAGTGGTCTCTCTGCAGAGGTCTGACACTCTCCTTGGCAAGTCCAACCTATAGCTCTGCAATCATCGTAGATCTTGCTTCCTGCTAATTGGGGAGCTCTGACTGCACATGTGCGAGGTCCTGTGAACCCCCATGCATGCGCAGATATTCCTTCGAGATCCCATAGATTGGTGGAGACCTGCTTCTGCGGAAACATGTGCAGGGGTCTCGTGGGACCTCATAGAAAATCATATTTGAGGGTGAAGGTTTGCTTTCAGTGTTAGGGTCAGGTTACAGGGTAGGTTGGGGGTTAAAATGGAAGAAAAGTCTAACACTATCCTTAAGAAAAAGTTCTCTCTCGCCTTCTCCTACCTACCTACCTACCTACCTATATCTCCTACACTCTATAAAAGTGATCTGTATACTTACCTATTTATAGTCTGCTCCAGTCCGGTCATGTGATCCCACTGCTCTGACTGCCCTCTGTCAGTGAGTGGCTGCTGCAGGGGAGAGGAGGGGTTGCTGGGACAAAGGAGCCTATAGGTAATGTCACTGCTCCCGGAATTCCCAGCCGTTATCGAGTCGGAGCTGCAGGACCATGAGACTGGACCGGATTAAAAATAGGTAAGTACACAGATCCTTTTTTTTATATAAATTAGGTAAGTTAGGTAGGAGAAAGGGGGAGGGGACAATTTTAGAAATAGTTAAATTTAGGCTTTTCTTCCACTTTAAGCATTTAGGGATTTAAATGTTAGGATCAGGTTATGAGGTAGGTTGGAGGTTAAGTGTTGGGAAATGTAAGTGTTAGGGTCAGGTTACAGGGTAGGTTGGAGGTTAGGTTTTGGGAGATTTAAGTGTTAGGGTTAGGTTATGGGGTAGGTTGGAGGTTAAGTGTTATCTCAGGTTATGGGGTACATTGGAGGCTACATGTTGGGGGATCGCAGTGTAGGGTCATGTTACAAGGTAGGTTGGAGGTTAAGTGTTGGGATCAGGTTACGGGGTAGGTTGGAGGTTACGTTTTGGGAGATTTAAGTGTTAGGGTAGGTTATGGGGTAGGTTGGAGGTTAAGTGTTGGGATCAGGTTACGGGGTAGGTGGGATTTATATGTTATGGTGAGCTTACGATCTAGGTTGGAAGATTTAAGTGTTAGGGTCAGGTTATGGCATATATAGGATCAGGTTATGGGGTAGGTTGGAGGCTGCATGTTGGGGGATTAAAGTGTAGGGTCAGATTACAAGGTAGGTTGGAGGTTAAGTGTTGGGAACAGGTTACGGGGTAGGTGGGATTTATGTGTTATGGTGAGATTACAAGGTAGGTTGGAGGCTAAGTCTTGGAAGATTTAAGTGTTAGGGTCAGGTTATGGCATATATTGGAGGTTAAATGTTGGGGATTTAGGTGTTAAGGTCAGTTTATGAGGTCAGTTGGAGGCTAAGTGTTGAGAGATTTAAGTGTAGGGTCAGGTTACGAGGTAAGTTGGAGGCTAAGTATAGGGTCAGGTTGGAGGTTAAGTGTTGGGATCAGGTTACGGAGTAGGTTGGAGCATGGGTATTGGGAGAATTAAGTGTAGGTTAGGTAATGGGGTAGGTTGGAGGTTAAGTGTTGGGATCAGGTTACAGGGTAGGTGCGATTTAGGTGTTATGGTGAGGTTATGAGGTAGGTTGGAGGCTAAGTGTTGGGGGAATTATGTGTAAGGTCAGGTTACAGGGAAAGTTGGAAGTTAAGTGTAGGATCAGGTTGGAGAAGTGTTGGGATCAGATTACGGGGTAGGTGCAATTTAAGTGTTATGGTGAAGTAATGAGGTAGGTTGGAAGCTAAGTGCTGGGAGATTTAAGTGTTAGGGTCAGATTACAGGGTAGCTTGGGGGTTAAGTTTTGGAGGGTTTAAGTAATGGGGTCAGGCTATGTGGTAGATTGGAGGTTAAATGTTGGGATCAGGTTACGGAGTAGGTTGGAGGTTAAGTGTTTGGATCAGGTTATGGGGTAGGTTGGAGGTTAAGTGTTGGGATCAGGTTATGGGGTAGGTGGGAGGTTAAGTGTTGGGATCAGGTTATGGGGTAGGTGGGAGGTTAAGTGTTGGGATCAGGTTATGGGGTAGGTGGGAGGTTAAGTGTTGGGATCAGGTTATGGGGTAGGTTGGAGGTTAAGTGTTGGGATCAGGTTATGGGGTAGGTGGGATTTAAGCGTTATGGTGAGGTTTGAAGTAGGTTGGAGGCTACGTGTTGGGAGATTTACATGTTAGGGTCAGTTTGGGGGTTAAGTTTTGGAGGATTTAAGTGCTAGGGTGAGGCTACAGGGTAGTTTGGGGGTTAAGTTTTGGAGGATTTAAGTAATGGGGTCAGGCTATGTGGTAGATTGGAGGTTAAGTGTTGGGATCAGGTTATGGGGTAGGTGGGCTTTAAGTGTTATGGTGAGGTTTGAGGTAGGTTGGAGGCTACGTGTTGGGAGATTTACGTGTTAGGGTCAGTCATGGGGTCAGGCTATGTGGTAGATTGGAGGTTACGTGTTAGGGTCAGATTATGGGGTCAGTTGGGGGCTAAGTGTTGGGGACAGTGTTGAAGGCAGATTATAAAGGTCAGGTGAAGTGTTATAGGGTGAGGGGTTAGGTGTTAGGGTTAAACATGAAGGTATTTTGGAGGTTGAGGTAAATGTTGGGATTAGATCTTAGTCAGGTCTTAGGATCGGGTTCTAGAGAAGATGAGGGTTGTGTGTTTGGAGGAATAACTGTCTGGTTTTAAGGGTTAGGTTAAGGCCGCATTAAAGCTCCCCCTTTTTCCGCCGCAGATCTGTGTCGGGCCGTCCTTAAGGGGTTAATTGATGGCTAACACTTTGCAATACTCTACCTTGGCTTCTGCTGAGTAAACACAATTGGCGGTGGGGTAAACACAAGCACCTGAAGACCCCCGTCATCAAAATAATCTCTGTTCAGGATGATTTATCACACTTGGATAAAATGAAAGCCAGCCTTTTGACAGTTGCTACTGGCAACAGCAGCACTCTTCCCTTGCACATGCCGAGACATGACGTTCCACAGCAGCTGGAGGGACCCGAGCTTCTTTTTCCTGCTCTGCAGAGAATATAATCACATTTGCTTTGACTCCAGCAGAAGGATTTCTAAAGCAAACCTCAGAATTTAATCTCTGAGAGCAGAGCCGGTATTGAAGACCCTGACAGGCTTTATCCTCCATCCAAGGTCTGGACAGTCCGGGACAATCCAAACATTCCTAGAACCGTATCTCCATCTTCCAAAAAAAGCTTCGCCGTCTTAACCTCCCTTCATCCCCTACAATCATTTCCTGAGAACAAGATGGCGGTCATCCCAGACCACTGCGAGCGACTTCAAGAACTCTCCATGTTTATATAGACTTCCTTCTGATTATTAATAAAGATAACGGCCTTCTCGCTTTTATTAGGTCGTTTATTAAAGGAAAATCCTGCAGTGTGTCTGCACCACTCCTTCTGTAACTTCATCTTATTAAAAATTTCATTTCCATTTCAATCTGTCTTCGGATACAATTTTCTAAAGAAAAAAAGAAAGAAAAAATGTTTTTCTTGCAGCCATGGCAACAGTACTCTCTGAGGAGAGCTTTAAAGATGACTAGGAGCAAAATATTAAGCCCTGAGCAAAATCCTTCATTTTATTCTTCCTTTTGTTTGATAATGCCGGTTACATTTGCTGCTCATTTTGAATGGCACACCAACGCACCGAGGAAACGCACCGGCACAATAGAGCATTGCACTGCCGTGAACTGCCATAGATGGTGCACATCCAATTTTCAGCACATTAGGCTGATTGGCATTCATTTCAATGGTCTTCAAATGGGCCCTTACTAGGTCATAACTGCCAAGAGGGCCACCAATTTAAGAGGGTCCTTCTCCAACTGACCTCTAACGTAAGATGGTCCTTCTCCCACTGACCAACAATATGATGGTCCTTCTTCCACTGACCAACAATATGATGGTCCTTCTTCCACTGACCAACAATATGATGGTCCTTCTTCCACTGACCAACAATATGATGGTCCTTCTTCCACTGACCAGCAATGTAAGAGGTTCCTTCTCTCACTGAACATCACCAAGATGAAAGGGGCCTTCTCCTGCTGACTATCAATGTAAAAGGGTCCTTCTCTAACTGACCACTAACGTAAGTGGGACCTTCTCCCACTGACCAACAATATGATGGTCTTTCTTCCACTGGCCAGCAATGTAAGAGGTTCCTTCTCCCACTGAACATTACCAACATGAGAAGGTACTTTTCCCTCTGACCACCTGAGTAAGAGAATCCATCTCCTACTGACCAACAACGTAAAAGCGTCCTTCTCCTACTGACCACCAATATATAAGGACCCTTCTTCAACAGACCATCAACGTTAGGGGTTCCTTTTCCCATTGACCAGCAATATGATGGTCTTTCTTCCACTGACCACCAATGTAAGAGGTTCCTTCTCCCAATGAACATCACCAAGATGAAAGGGGCCTTCTCCTGCTGACTATCAGTGTAAAAGGGTCCTTCTTCCACTGACCACAAACGTAGGAGTGTCCTTCTCTAACTGACCACTAACGTAAATGGGACCTTTTCCCACTGACCAACAATATGATAGTCTTTCTGCCACTGACCAGCAATGTAAGAGGTTCCTTCTCCCACTGAACATTACCAACATGAGAAGGTACTTTTCCCCCTGACCACCTGAGTAAGAGAGTCCATCTCCTACTGACCAACAACGTAAAAGCGTCCTTCTCCTACTGACCACCAATATATAAGGACCCTTCTTCAACAGACCATCAAAGTAAGGGGTTCCTTTTCCCATTGACCAGCAATATGATGGTCCTTCTTCCACTGACCACCAATGTAAGAGGTTCCTTCTCCCAGTGAACATCACCAATGTGAAAGGGTCTTTCCTTTTCCCTCTGACCACCAGAGTAAGAGGGTCATTTTCCCACTGAACAACAATGTAAAACAGTCCTTCTTCCATTGACCACCAACATAGGAGGCCTTTCCTTCTCCTACTGACCTCAAATGTAAGAGGGTCCTTCTCTCACTGATTACAAATGTAGTACTTCTCCTAGGACCAATGCAGGAGGCTCCTTCTCCTGCTGACTGCCAATGAAAGAGGGTTCTTCTCCCACTCAGAACCAATGTACGATGGTGCTTCTCCCGCTGACCAGCAATGAAAGGGGGTCCTTCTCACACTGACGACCAATATAGGAAAGTCCTTCTCCCACTGGCCAGCAATGTAAGAGGTTTCTTCTCCCACTGAACATTACCAACTGGAGAAGGTACTTTTCCCCCTGACCACCTGAGTAAGAGAGTCCATCTCCTACTGACCAACAACGTAAAAGCGTCCTTCTCATACTGACCACCAATATATAAGGACCCTTCTTCAACAGACCATCAAAGTAAGGGGTTCCTTTTCCCATTGACCAGCAATATGATGGTCCTTCTTCCACTGACCACCAATGTAAGAGGTTCCTTCTCCCAGTGAACATCACCAATGTGAAAGGGTCTTTCCTTCTCCCTCTGACCACCAAAGTAAGAGGGTCATTTTCCCACTGAACAACAATGTAAAAAAGTCTTTCTTCCATTCAAATGTAAGAGGGTCCTTCTCTCACTGATTACAAATGTAGTCCTTCTCCGAGGACCAATGCAGGAGGCTTCTTCTCCTGCTGACTGCCAATGAAAGAGGGTTCTTCTCCCACTCAGAACCAATGTACGATGGTGCTTCTCCCGCTGACCAGCAATGAAAGGGGGTCCTTCTCACACTGACGACCAATATAGGAAAGTCCTTCTCCCACTGGCCAGCAATGTAAGAGGGTCCTTCTCCACTGATGACCAATGTAAGAGGGTCCTTCTCCACTGATGACCAATGTAAGAGGGTCCTTCCACTGATTGCCAATGTAACAGGGTTCTTCTTATACTGACCACCAATGTAAGAGGGTTCTTCTTCTACTGATCACCAACATAAGCGGATCCTCCTAAAACTGACCACCAATGTAAGAGGGTTCTTCTACTGATCACCAACATAAACCGGTCCTCTTAAAACCAACCACCAATGTAGAGGGTTCTTCTTCTACTGATCACCAACATATACGGGTCCTCCTAAAACTGACCACCAATGTAAGAGGGTTCTTCTTCTACTGATCACCAACATAAGCGGGTCCTCCTAAAACCCTCCACCAATGTAGAGGGTTCTTCCTCTATTGATCACCAACATAAGTGGGTCCTCCTAAACCTAACCACCAATGTAAGAGAGTTCTCCTTCTACTGATCACCAACATAAGCGGGTCCTCCTAAAACTGACCACCAATGTAAGAGGGTTCTTCTTCTACTGATCACCAACATAAGTGGGTCCCCCTAAAACCTACCACCAATGTAAGAGGGTTCTTCTTCTACTGATCACCAACATAAACCGGTCCTCCTAAAACTGACCACCAATGTAAGATGGTTCTTCTTCTACTGATCACCAACATAAGCGGGTCCTCCTAAAACTGACCACCAATGTAAGAGGGTTCTTTTTCTACTGATAACCAACATAAGCGTGTCCTCCTAAAACCCACCACTAATGTAAGAGGGTTCTTCCTCTATTGATCATTAACATAAGCGGGTCCTCCTAAAACTGACCACCAATGTAAGAGGGTTCTTCCTCTGTTGATCACCAACATAAGCGGGTCCTCCTAAAACTGACCACCAATGTAAGAGGGTTCTTTTTCTACTGATCACCAACATAAGCGGGTATTCCTAAAACTGACCACCAATGTAAGAGGGTTCTTCTTCTACTGATCACCAACATAAACTGGTCCTCCTAAAACTGACCACCAATGTAAGAGGGTTCTTCTTCTACTGATCACCAACATAAGCGGGTCCTCCTAAAAGCCACCACCAATGTGAAAGGGTTCTTCCTCTATTGATCACCAACATAAGCGGGTCCTCCTAAAACTGACCATCAATGTAACAGGGTTCTTCTTCTACTGATCACCAACATAAGCGGGTCCTCCTAAAAGCCACCACCAATGTGAAAGGGTTCTTCCTCTATTGATCACCAACATAAGCGGGTCCTCCTAAAACTGACCACCAATGTAAGAGGGTTCTTCTTCTACTGATCACCAACATAAGCAGGTCCTCCTAAAACTGACCACCAATGTAAGAGGATTCTTCTTCTACTGATCACCAACATAAGTGGGTCCTCCTAAACCTGACCACCAATGTAAGAGGGTTCTTCTTCTACTGATCACCAACATAAACCGGTCCTCCTAAACCTGACCACCAATGTAAGAGAGTTCTCCTTCTACTGATCACCAACATAAGCGGGTCCTCCTAAAACTGACCACCAATGTGAAAGGGTTCTTGTCCCACTGACCACCAATGTGAGGGAACACTACAATTTCTGTGGTTTGCTGGCCATTATTAATATTTTGAATTTCGTTGTCATTACTAGAAGTTCGATTGCTCTATAGGACAGCTCTGGGTGTCACACACAATATGTACTTCACATGCGTTTATTTATTTTGTACATCCCCTTACTGCCCCATCTATGGTCCATATGAGCTGTAGATATAGTAATTACCAGTGGTGGTTCCCTGGGACCTGATTGTTATTTCCAGGGTTCCCCCATGTTAGGATGGTTGGGAAGTGCTGATCCAGGCTGTTCATTTTCTCCCCTTAAATATCGAATATACTTGAGATTTCAGAGGAATGAGGTCGCTTCCCTTCCTCCAGTTTTTATAAATCAGTGCTGATGTTTCCCACGTTGCATAAGACAAATCATTTCTCTGCTACTGACAGAAACATGAAGAGAATTATCCGCCTCTGACAGATATATATCCCTGAAAAATCGATCTATTCCTCCGAGCCTTGTATCAGGATGAGCACGTGAAATACCGAGGCGAGGACAGAGGGGAAAGTGATCTCTTGAAGTCGGAAGTTTGAGGACACACATAAAAGTCAAGGCTCTCCCGAGGCTTCGAAGGAAAACTTTGCACTCCAAGAGTCCAATTTGGACTCCTTTTCAACCATTTATAATGAAAGCCAGCTGAAGTGGCTGGGTGGGGATCACCCGTGGCTGCGCTGTCGCACTCTTCAATAAACCGCAACAGACTGGCGATAATTCCACATGTCCGATGTTTATGCCCAGTCCTTGCTCAACAAGGATAAACGATAAAAGGACTTCAAACTTAAAGGAGAACTTCAGAAAAAGTAATGAATAGAGCAGTAAATGGTGAAACGGAAAAAGCTACACTGCAGTAAGTCCTTGCTGCCACTAGATGTCACCAGTTTTCCCAAGATGAATGACTGCCAGTGTCAATTAACCCACCTCCTCTGAGCCCAAACTGTCATGATTCCGCCCTCTGTCATCACATTGGCCTAGGCTTAGAATACTGCACTGAATGGTCTACAAGTCAGAAAGGACCACTGGAGAGCAAAAAGGACCCATGACATCACTGAACCATCCAGAAGACGCTTGGGAAAAAAGGTTTGTACAGTATATATTATATTCATTTTTAGTGCTGGAGCTTCTTCAGTGAATTCTTTTCTTTTGAGTATATATAGTTTAGGAGTCTTTGTCCTCAGTAAGTACGTCTGCTTGTTCTACGACACCCATCACCTGGACAGGAAGTGAGGGGAAGATGCCATAAAATGGTTAGTCCACATTTTCACAAAAATCAAAGGAAAGTGAACTACCCCACTCTTCATACCACCTGTCCCTGGTGCATGTACGCTATATTGCCCCAAGTATTAGGCCGCCGACTTTTCCATGCACATGACCTTTAATGCCCCCCCAGTCTTAGTCCGTAGGGTTCAATATTGAGTTGGCCCCGCCCTTTCCACACACATGACCTTTAATGGCCCCTCAGTCTTAGTCCGTAGGGCTCAATATTGAGTTGGCCCCGCCCTTTCCACACACATGACCTGTAATGGCCCATCAGTCTTAGTCCGTAGGGTTCAATATTGAGTTGGCCCCGCCCTTTCCACACACATGACCTTTAATAGCCCCCAAGTCTTAGTCCGTAGGGTTCAATATTGGGTAGGCCCCGGCCTTTCCACGCACATGACCTTTAATGGCCCCCCAGTCTTAGTCCGTAGGGTTCAATATTGAGTTGGCCCCGCCCTTTCGACGCACATGACCTTTAATGCCCCCCAGTCTTAGTCCGTAGGGTTCAATATTGAGTTGGCCCCACCCTTTCCACACACATGACCTTTAATGGCCCCCCAGTCTTAGTCGGTAGGGTTCAATATTGAGTTGGCCCCGCCCTTTCCACACACATGACCTTTAATGGCCCCCCAGTCTTAGTCCATAGGGTTCAATATTGAGTTGGCCCCGCCCTTTCCACACACATGACCTTTAATGGCCCCCCAGTCTTAGTCCGTAGGGTTCAATATTGAGTTGGCCCCACCCTTTTCACACACATGACCTTTAATGGCCTCCCAGTCTTAGTCCTTAGGGTTCAATATTGAGTTGGCCCCGCCCTTTCCACACACATGACCTTTAATGGCCCCCCAGTCTTAGTCCATAGGGTTCAATATTGAGTTGGCCCCGCCCTTTGCAGCTATAACAGCTTCAACTCTTCTGGGAAGGCCGTCCACAAGGTTTAGGAGGGTGTCTATGGGAAGGTTGGACCATTCTTCCAGAAGCACATTTGTCAGGTCAGGCATTGATGTCGGGGGAGGGGGCCTGGCTCGCAGTCTCCGCTCTAATTCATCCCAAAGGTGTTCTATGGGGTTGAGGTCAGGACTCTGTGCAGGACAGTCAAGTTCCTCCACCCCAAACTGGCTCCTCCATGTCTTTATGGACCTTGCTTTGTGCACTGGTGGGCAGTCATGTTGGAACAGGAAGGAGCCATCCCCAAACTCCTCCCACAAAGCTGGGAGCATGAAATTGTCCAAAATGTCGCCTTAAGAGTTCCCTTCACTGGAACTAGGGGGCCAAGCCCAACCTCTGAAAAACACCCCCACACCATAATCCCCCCCCTCCACCAAACTTTACACTTGGCACAATGCAGTCAGGCAAGTACCGTTCTCCTGGCAACTGCCAAACCCAGACACGTCCATCGGATTGCCAGACAGAGAAGCGTGATTGGTCACTCCAGAGAACACATCTCCCCTGCTCTAGAGTCCAGTGGCAGCGTGCTTTACACCACGGCATCCGACGCTTTGCATTGCACTTGGTGATGGAAGGCTTGGATGCAGCTGCTCGGCCATGGAAACCCATTCCATGAAGCTCTCTACGCACTGTTGTTGGGCTCATCTGAAGGCCACACCAAGTTTGGAGGTCTTTAGCTATTGACTCTGCAGACAGTTGGCGACTTCTGCGCACTGTGCGCTTCAGCATGCGCTGACCCCCGCCCTGTCATGTGACGTGGCCTACCACTTGGTGGCTGAGTGGCTGTTGTTCCCAGTGGCTTCCACTTTGTTATAATCCCACTAACAGTTGAGCGTGGAATATTTAGTAGCCAGGAAATGTCACGGATGGACTTATTGCCCAGGTGGCCACCTATCACGGGACCACGCTTGGAGTCACTGAGCTCCTGAGAGCGACCCATTCTTTCACCAATGTTTGTAGAAGCCGTCTGCATGCCTAGGGGCTTGATTGTATACACCTGTGTCCATGGAGGGGATTGGAACACCTGAATCACATGATATGGAGGGGATTGGAACACCTGAATCACATGATATGGAGGGGATTGGAACACCTGAATCACATGATATGGAGGGGATTGGAACACCTGAATCACATGATTGGAGGGGATTGGAACACCTGAATCACATGATATGGAGGGGATTGGAACACCTGAATCACATGATTGGGAGGGGATTGGAACACCTGAATCACATGATTGGGAGGGGATTGGAACACCTGAATCACATGATTGGGAGGGGATTGGAACACCTGAATCACATGATTGGGAGGGGATTGGAACACCTGAATCACATGATTGGGAGGGGATTGGAACACCTGAATCACATGATTGGAAGGGGATTGGAACACCTGAATCACATGATTGGGAGGGGATTGGAACACCTGAATCACATGAGATGGAGGGGATTGGAACACCGGAATCACATGAGATGGAGGGGATTGGAACACCTGAATCACATGATTGGAAGGGGATTGGAACACCTGAATCACATGATTGGAAGGGGATTGGAACACCTGAATCACATAATATGGGGGGGATTGGAACACCTGAATCACATGATTGGGAGGGGATTGGAACACCTGAATCACATGATTGGAGGGGATTGGAACACCTGAATCACATGATTGGGAGGGAATTGGAACCCCTGAATCACATGATATGGAGGGGATTGGAATACCTGAATCACATGAAATGGAGGGATTGGAACACCTGAATCACATGATTGGGAGGGGATTGGAACACCTGAATCACATGTTATGGAGGGGATTGGAACACCTGAATCACATGATTGGGAGGGGATTGGAACACCTGAATCACATGATATGGAGGGGATTGGAACACCTGAATCACATGAATTGGAGGGGATTGGAACACCTGAATCACATGATATGGAGGGGATTGGAACACCTGAATCACATGATATGGAGGGGATTGGAACACCTGAATCACATGATATGGAGGGGATTGAAACACCTGAATCACATGAATTGGAGGGGATTGGAACACCTGAATCATATGATATGGAGGGGATTGAAACACCTGAATCACATGAATTGGAGGGGATTGGAACCCCTGAATCACATGATTGGGAGGGTATTGGAACACCTGAATCACATGATATGGAGGGCATTGGAACACTTGAATCACATGAATTGGAGGGGATTGGAACACCTGAATCACATGATATGGAGGGGATTGGAACACCTGAATCACATGATATGGAGGGTATTGGAACACCTGAATCACATGATATGGAGGAGATTGGAACACCTGAATCACATGATTGGGAGGGGATTGGAACACCTGAATCACATGATTGGGAGGGCATTGGAACACTTGAATCACATGAATTGGAGGGGATTGGAACACCTGAATCACATGATATGGAGGGGATTGGAACACCTGAATCACATGATATGGAGGGGATTGGAACACCTGAATCACATGATATGGAGGGTATTGGAACACCTGAATCACATGATATGGAAGAGATTGGAACACCTGAATCACATGATTGGGAGGGGATTGGAACACCTGAATCACATGATTGGGAGGGGATTGGAACACCTGAATCACATGATTGGGAGGGGATTGGAACACCTGAATCACATGATTGGGAGGGTATTGGAACACCTGAATCACATGATTGGAGGGGATTGGAACACCTGAATCACATGATATGGAGGAGATTGGAACACCTGAATCATATGATATGGAGGGGATTGAAACACCTGAATCACATGAATTGGAGGGGATTGGAACACTTGAATCACATGATTGGGAGGGGATTGGAACACCTGAATCACATGATATGGAGGGCATTGGAACACTTGAATCACATGAATTGGAGGGGATTGGAACACCTGAATCACATGATATGGAGGGGATTGGAACACCTGAATCACATGATATGGAGGGGATTGGAACACCTGAATCACATGATTGGGAGGGGATTGGAACACCTGAATCACATGATATGGAGGGGATTGGAACACCTGAATCACATGATATGGAGGGTATTGGAACACCTGAATCACATGATATGGAGGAGATTGGAACACCTGAATCACATGAATTGGAGGGCTGGCCCAATACTTTTGGCAATATAGTGTACCTCATATGATCCGCATCTTCCTCTCTTTCCTCCTATTAAAGCATCTCTGCACAGCGCCAGAGGCCATGTAAAAGCATCCCAGAAATAATCAGCAGAATCGGTGCTCAGCGGGGGAAGAGAGCAGCACGTGAGGTCAACCTGCCAAATCCTTCCAAATATGTAACCAGCGCAGCGCTCAGAATAACTGAATGACGTGATATATAATATATTACACAACATTATAAAGAGGCTGAATAATATACAAACATAAATATTCCGAAGACCAACAAACGTGAAATAATCAATAAAGTGCAAAGTGATCAATCGGTTTGCAAAAACCAATACATGGAAAAGGCCAAATAAATAAAAGTTTCTCTTTTAATATCATCCAGGTGATCAAAGTGTGTTTCTTGTAATTCCCACCGCGAGCCCCACCCCCAGCACAACGCGCCCACCAGAGAGTATGGCTGCATGAACGTTAGGCAGCGTTCACTTCAAATATCACCCAAACCGTCCTCTCCGCTCCTCCTACGACCTCCTGCTCCCTAGCTCCCTTGTCTCCTCCTCCCATGGTCATCTCCAGGACTTCTCCAGAGCCTCCCCCCTCCTCTGGAACTCTCTACCCCAATCTATCAGACTATCGTCTACTCTGCTCACTTTTAGGCGATCTCTGAAAACCGATCTCTTCAGGGAAGCCTATCCTGCGCTCAGCTGATAATGGAATCTTCTACTCTTCCAACCAGTCCATCCCCCACAGTTATTACCTTTTGTACCACCAGCCCCTCCCTCTTAGATTGTAAACTCCCAGGATCAGCCCCTCCCTCCTAGATTGTAATCTCCCAGGATCAGCCCCTCCCTCTTAGATTGTAAACTCCCAGGATCAGCCCCTCCCTCCTAGATTGTAAGCTCCCAGGATCAGCCCCTCCCTCTTAGATTGTAAACTCCCAGGATCAGCCCCTCCCTCCTAGATTGTAAACTCCCAGGATCAGGCCCCTCCCTCCTAGATTGTAAGCTCCCAGGATCAGCCCCTCCCTCCTAGATTGTAAGCTCCCAGGATCAGCCCCTCCCTCCTAGATTGTAAGCTCCCAGGATCAGCCCCTCCCTCTTAGATTGTAAGCTCCCAGGATCAGCCCCTCCCTCCTAGATTGTAAGCTCCCAGGATCATCCCCTCCCTATTGGATTGTAAGCTCCCAGGATCAGCCCCTCCCTCCTAGTTTGTAAGCTCCCAGAATCAGCCCCTCCCTCTTAGATTGTAAGCTCCCAGGATCAGCCCCTCCCTCTTAGATTGTAAGCCCCCAGGATCATCCCCTCCCTCTTAGATTGTAAACTCCCAGGATCAGCCCCTCCCTCATAGATTATAAACTCCCAGGATCAGCCCCTCCCTCTTAGATTGTAAACTCCCAGGATCAGAGCCCTCCCTCCTAGATTGTAAACTCCCAGGATCAGCCCCTCCCTCTTAGATTATAAACTCCCAGGATCAGCCCCTCCCTCTTAGATTGTAAGCCCCCAGGATCATCCCCTCCCTCCTAGATTGTAAGCCCCCAGGATCATCCCCTCCCTCCTAGATTGTAAGCTCCCAGGATCAGGCCCTCCTATCCCTCTTGTATTGATCTGATCTGATCTGTATTGTTGCTGTATTGTCTCCTGTTATATTGTACAGCGCTGAGGACACTGTTGGCGCCATAAATTCTGTATAATAATAATAATATAATAACTCCACATCTCCATGATGTCAGGGGTGGTCCCTTTAGACAAAATGGCGTCCGCACATGTTTTTGTAATACCGACGTACATACATGCGCTTATCCTTTGGAAAATGGCCACCAGACTTTGGGAAAATGGCGGCTGTACAGTATATGCCTTTATGAAATTGTCTCTGATCTAGGGGAAAATGGCTGCCGGACCTCAGCAAGATGGCGACCAGATACAGCTCCACTCACATCTACCTAAAACGTGTATTTATAGAAGACATCTGGCATTCAGCACTCTTAGACCCCTGAGGATGCGCTAGAGTGTGAAACGCGTTGGATGGAACTAAGTGTGCTGGCGACCGTCGCCACATGGTCCTGGACTTGGCGGCCATATTTGTGAATTTGTTTGAATGTTTTTATCCGTAGCTTTGTGCAATCTTTCCGAAATAAAATACTACACTATGCACCTTTCGTTTGGTTTCCGCTGGTGAGCATTGGCCCCCGCAGCCTTGAAGATTTATCTGTTGGCTCTGGTTAATTACGGTCCATCAGACGCGATCGGCAGACACTTATGTTTTAGAGGAACCACACCAGACATCATGGAGATGTGGAGATGAATGCAGTTCCTGTACGCTGCCCATAGTGTACGCAGCCATACTCTCTGGTGAGCGCGTTGAGCTGGTGGTGGTGCTCACGGTGGGAATTAGAAGAAACACGTGTTGAGCTGGCGGTGGTGCTCGTGGCGGGAATTAGAAGAAACGCGCGTTGAGCTGGTGGTGGTGCTCACGGTGGGAATTAGAAGAAACGCGCGTTGAGCTGGTGGTGGTGCTCACGGTGGGAATTAGAAGAAACACGTGTTGAGCTGGTGGTGGTGCTCACGGTGGGAATTAGAAGAAACACGTGTTGAGCTGGTGGTGGTGCTCACGGTGGGAATTAGAAGAAACACGTGTTGAGCTGGCGGTGGTGCTCACGGTGGGAATTAGAAGAAACACGTGTTGAGCTGGTGGTGGTGCTCACGGTGGGAATTAGAAGAAACACGTGTTGAGCTGGTGGTGGTGCTCACGGTGGGAATTAGAAGAAACACGTGTTGAGCTGGCGGTGGTGCTCATGGCGGGAATTAGAAGAAACGCGCGTTGAGCTGGTGGTGGTGCTCACGGTGGGAATTAGAAGAAACACGTGTTGAGCTGGTGGTGGTGCTCACGGTGGGAATTAGAAGAAACACGCGTTGAGCTGGCGGTGGTGCTCACGGTGGGAATTAGAAGAAACACGCGTTGAGCTGGCGGTGGTGCTCGTGGTGGGAATTAGAAGAAACACGTGTTGAGCTGGCGGTGGTGCTCACGGTGGGAATTAGAAGAAACACACATTGAGCTGGCGGTGGTGCTCACGGTGGGAATTAGAAGAAACACGCGTTGAGCTGGTGGTGGTGCTCACGGTGGGAGTTAGAAGAAACACGCGTTGAGCTGGCGGTGGTGCTCACGGTGGGAATTAGAAGAAACACGTGTTGAGCTGGTGGTGGTGCTCACGGTGGGAATTAGAAGAAACACGCGTTGAGCTGGTGGTGGTGCTTGTGGTGGGAATTAGAAGAAACACGCGTTGAGCTGGCGGTGGTGCTCACGGTGGGAATTAGAAGAAAGATGTGTTGAGCTGGTGGTGAGGCTCACGGTGGCAATTAGAAGAAACACATGTTGAGCTGGCGGCGGTGCTCACGGTGGGAATTAGAAGAAACACGTGTTGAGCTGGCGGTGGTGCTTGCGGTGGGAATTAGAAGAAACACGTGTTGAGCTGGCGGTGGTGCTCGCGGTGGGAATTAGAAGAAAGATGTGTTGAGCTGGCGGTGGTGCTCACGGTGGGAATTAGAAGAAACACGTGTTGAGCTGGTGGTGGTGCTCACGGTGGGAATTAGAAGAAACACGTGTTGAGCTGGCGGTGGTGCTCGTGGTGGGAATTAGAAGAAACACGTGTTGAGCTGGCGGTGGTGCTCGTGGTGGGAATTAGAAGAAACACGTGTTGAGCTGGTGGTGGTGCTCGCGGTGGGAATTAGAAGAAAGATGTGTTGAGCTGGCGGTGGTGCTCACGGTGGGAATTAGAAGAAATGCTTTGAGCTGGCGGTGGTGCTCGTGGTGGGAATTAGAAGAAACATGCGTTGAGCTGGCGGTGGTGCTCGCGGTGGGAATTAGAAGAAAGATGTGTTGAGCTGGTGGTGAGGCTCACGGTGGGAATTAGAAGAAACACGTGTTGAGCTGGCGGTGTTGCTCGCGGTGCGAATTAGAAGAAACACGTGTTGAGCTGGCGGTGGTGCTCACGGTGGGAATTAGAAGCAACACGTGTTGAGCTGGCGGTGGTGCTCGTGGTGGGAATTAGAAGAAACACGTGTTGAGCTGGTGGTGGTGCTCACGGTGGGAATTAGAAGAAAGATGTGTTGAGCTGGTGGTGGTGCTCACGGTGGGAATTAGAAGAAATGCTTTGAGCTGGCGGTGGTGCTCGTGGTGGGAATTAGAAGAAACATGCGTTGAGCTGGCGGTGGTGCTCACGGTGGGAATTAGAAGAAACACGTGTTGAGCTGGTGGTGGTGCTCACGGTGGGAATTAGAAGAAATGCATGTTGAGCTGGCGGTGGTGCTCGTGGTGGGAATTAGAAGAAACGCGTTGAGCTGGCCGTGGTGCTCACGGTGGGAATTAGAAGAAACACGTGTTGAGCTGGCGGTGGTGCTCGTGGTGGGAATTAGAAGAAACGCGTTGAGCTGGCGGTGGTGCTCGTGGTGGGAATTAGAAGGAACACACGTTGAGCTGGCGGTGGTGCTTGCGGTGGGAATTAGAAGAAACACGTGTTGAGCTGGTGGTGAGGCTCACGGTGGGAATTAGAAGAAACACGTGTTGAGCTGGCGGTGTTGCTCGCGGTGCGAATTAGAAGAAACACGTGTTGAGCTGGCGGTGTTGCTCGTGGTGCGAATTAGAAGAAAGATGTGTTGAGCTGGTGGTGAGGCTTGCGGTGGGAATTAGAAGAAACACGTGTTGAGCTGGCGGTGTTGCTCGCGGTGCGAATTAGAAGAAAGATGTGTTGAGCTGGTGGTGAGGCTTGCGGTGGGAATTAGAAGAAACACGCGTTGAGCTGGTGGTGAGGCTTGCGGTGCGAATTAGAAGAAAGATGTGTTGAGCTGGTGGTGAGGCTTGCGGTGCGAATTAGAAGAAACACGTGTTGAGCTGGTGGTGAGGCTCGCGGTGGGAATTAGAAGAAACACGCGTTGAGCTGGCGGTGGTGCTCGTGGTGGGAATTAGAAGAAACACGCATTGAGCTGGCGGTGGTGCTCGTGGTGGGAATTAGAAGAAACCCGCGTTGAGCTGGCGGTGGTGCTCGTGGTAGGAATTAGAAGAAACACGTGTTGAGCTGGTGGTGAGGCTTGCGGTGGGAATTAGAAGAAACACGCGTTGAGCTGGCGGTGGTGCTCGTGGTGGGAATTAGAAGAAACGCGTTGAGCTGGCGGTGGTGCTCGTGGTGGGAATTAGAAGAAACACGCGTTTGAGCTGGCGGTGGTGCTCGCGGTGGGAATTAGAAGAAACACGTGTTGAGATGGCGGTGGTGCTCGCGGTGGGAATTAGAAGAAACACGTGTTGAGCTGGCGGTGGTGCTCGTGGTAGGAATTAGAAGAAACACGTGTTGAGCTGGTGGTGGTGCTCGTGGTGGGAATTAGAAGAAACATGCGTTGAGCTGGCGGTGGTGCTCGCGGTGGGAACTAGAAGAAACGCGTTGAGCTGGTGGTGGTGCTCGCGGTGGGAATTAGAAGAAAGATGTGTTGAGCTGGCGGTGGTGCTCACGGTGGGAATTAGAAGAAATGCTTTGAGCTGGCGGTGGTGCTCGTGGTGGGAATTAGAAGAAACATGCGTTGAGCTGGCGGTGGTGCTCACGGTGGGAATTAGAAGAAACCCGCGTTGAGCTGGCGGTGGTGCTCGTGGTGGGAATTAGAAGAAACACGTGTTGAGCTGGCGGTGGTGCTCGCGGTGGGAATTAGAAGAAAGATGTGTTGAGCTGGTGGTGAGGCTCACGGTGGGAATTAGAAGAAACACGTGTTGAGCTGGCGGTGTTGCTCGCGGTGCGAATTAGAAGAAACACGTGTTGAGCTGGCGGTGGTGCTCACGGTGGGAATTAGAAGCAACACGTGTTGAGCTGGCGGTGGTGCTCGTGGTGGGAATTAGAAGAAACACGTGTTGAGCTGGTGGTGGTGCTCACGGTGGGAATTAGAAGAAAGATGTGTTGAGCTGGTGGTGGTGCTCACGGTGGGAATTAGAAGAAATGCTTTGAGCTGGCGGTGGTGCTCGTGGTGGGAATTAGAAGAAACATGCGTTGAGCTGGCGGTGGTGCTCACGGTGGGAATTAGAAGAAACACGTGTTGAGCTGGTGGTGGTGCTCACGGTGGGAATTAGAAGAAATGCATGTTGAGCTGGCGGTGGTGCTCGTGGTGGGAATTAGAAGAAATGCGTTGAGCTGGCCGTGGTGCTCACGGTGGGAATTAGAAGAAACACGTGTTGAGCTGGCGGTGGTGCTCGTGGTGGGAATTAGAAGAAACGCGTTGAGCTGGCGGTGGTGCTCGTGGTGGGAATTAGAAGGAACACACGTTGAGCTGGCGGTGGTGCTTGCGGTGGGAATTAGAAGAAACACGTGTTGAGCTGGTGGTGAGGCTCACGGTGGGAATTAGAAGAAACACGTGTTGAGCTGGCGGTGTTGCTCGCGGTGCGAATTAGAAGAAACACGTGTTGAGCTGGCGGTGTTGCTCGCGGTGCGAATTAGAAGAAAGATGTGTTGAGCTGGTGGTGAGGCTTGCGGTGGGAATTAGAAGAAACACGTGTTGAGCTGGCGGTGAGGCTTGCGGTGCGAATTAGAAGAAAGATGTGTTGAGCTGGTGGTGAGGCTTGCGGTGGGAATTAGAAGAAACACGCGTTGAGCTGGCGGTGGTGCTCGTGGTGGGAATTAGAAGAAACACGCATTGAGCTGGCGGTGGTGCTCGTGGTGGGAATTAGAAGAAACCCGCGTTGAGCTGGCGGTGGTGTTCGTGGTAGGAATTAGAAGAAACACGTGTTGAGCTGGTGGTGAGGCTTGCGGTGGGAATTAGAAGAAACACGCGTTGAGCTGGCGGTGGTGCTCGTGGTGGGAATTAGAAGAAACGCGTTGAGCTGGCGGTGGTGCTCGTGGTGGGAATTAGAAGAAACACGCGTTTGAGCTGGCGGTGGTGCTCGCGGTGGGAATTAGAAGAAACATGCGTTGAGCTGGCGGTGGTGCTCACGGTGGGAATTAGAAGAAACACGCGTTGAGCTGGCGGTGGTGCTCGTGGTGGGAATTAGAAGAAACACGTGTTGAGCTGGCGGTGGTGCTCGCGGTGGGAATTAGAAGAAATGCTTTGAGCTGGCGGTGGTGCTCGTGGTGGGAATTAGAAGAAACATGCGTTGAGCTGGCGGTGGTGCTCACGGTGGGAATTAGAAGAAACACGCGTTGAGCTGGCGGTGGTGCTCGTGGTGGGAATTAGAAGAAACACGTGTTGAGCTGGCGGTGGTGCTCGCGGTGGGAATTAGAAGAAAGATGTGTTGAGCTGGTGGTGAGGCTCACGGTGGGAATTAGAAGAAACACGTGTTGAGCTGGCGGTGTTGCTCGCGGTGCGAATTAGAAGAAACACGTGTTGAGCTGGCGGTGGTGCTCACGGTGGGAATTAGAAGCAACACGTGTTGAGCTGGCGGTGGTGCTCGTGGTGGGAATTAGAAGAAACACGTGTTGAGCTGGTGGTGGTGCTCACGGTGGGAATTAGAAGAAAGATGTGTTGAGCTGGTGGTGGTGCTCACGGTGGGAATTAGAAGAAATGCTTTGAGCTGGCGGTGGTGCTCGTGGTGGGAATTAGAAGAAACATGCGTTGAGCTGGCGGTGGTGCTCACGGTGGGAATTAGAAGAAACACGTGTTGAGCTGGTGGTGGTGCTCACGGTGGGAATTAGAAGAAATGCATGTTGAGCTGGCGGTGGTGCTCGTGGTGGGAATTAGAAGAAATGCGTTGAGCTGGCCGTGGTGCTCACGGTGGGAATTAGAAGAAACACGTGTTGAGCTGGCGGTGGTGCTCGTGGTGGGAATTAGAAGAAACGCGTTGAGCTGGCGGTGGTGCTCGTGGTGGGAATTAGAAGGAACACACGTTGAGCTGGCGGTGGTGCTTGCGGTGGGAATTAGAAGAAACACGTGTTGAGCTGGTGGTGAGGCTCACGGTGGGAATTAGAAGAAACACGTGTTGAGCTGGCGGTGTTGCTCGCGGTGCGAATTAGAAGAAACACGTGTTGAGCTGGCGGTGTTGCTCGCGGTGCGAATTAGAAGAAAGATGTGTTGAGCTGGTGGTGAGGCTTGCGGTGCGAATTAGAAGAAAGATGTGTTGAGCTGGTGGTGAGGCTTGCGGTGGGAATTAGAAGAAACACGCGTTGAGCTGGCGGTGGTGCTCGTGGTGGGAATTAGAAGAAACACGCATTGAGCTGGCGGTGGTGCTCGTGGTGGGAATTAGAAGAAACCCGCGTTGAGCTGGCGGTGGTGTTCGTGGTAGGAATTAGAAGAAACACGTGTTGAGCTGGTGGTGAGGCTTGCGGTGGGAATTAGAAGAAACACGCGTTGAGCTGGCGGTGGTGCTCGTGGTGGGAATTAGAAGAAACGCGTTGAGCTGGCGGTGGTGCTCGTGGTGGGAATTAGAAGAAACACGCGTTTGAGCTGGCGGTGGTGCTCGCGGTGGGAATTAGAAGAAACACGTGTTGAGATGGCGGTGGTGCTCGCGGTGGGAATTAGAAGAAACACGTGTTGAGCTGGCGGTGGTGCTTGTGGTAGGAATTAGAAGAAACACGTGTTGAGCTGGTGGTGGTGCTCGTGGTGGGAATTAGAAGAAACATGCGTTGAGCTGGCGGTGGTGCTCGCGGTGGGAACTAGAAGAAACGCGTTGAGCTGGTGGTGGTGCTCGTGGTGGGAATTAGAAGAAACGCGTTTCCTTTGGTTTTCCTTTGTTCCTAATACAGCCCATTGAAGGCCAGAAATATACAATAAATATATTTATTCCTCCACTCCGTGTTTTGTCTGGAAATTTCCTTTCAGGTCCTCCAACCATCTCAGTATCTCCAACCAACTTGAATAGAATCTGAAGTGTGAAGCCCAAATATCACAAATCCAAGTCCTGGAGGGTTTGCGCTGCTGCAGCTCAGACCTGTCAATCAGAGGAAGAAAAACAATTTGTCTTGATTTAGACCTGGTGCAATCACGGCCAAAATAAGAAAAAGACCTGGAGGATGCTTCTTGCAGATGCAAAAATAAGAATTCTTTGACCACTTGAGGGAAACAAAAGCCTCTCTGAGAACAACAAGAGATCTCTCGAGGGAAACAGAAGCCTCTCCGAGAACAACAAGAGATTGCTGGAGGGAAACAGAAGCCTCTCTGAGAACAACAAGAGATCTCTCGAGGGAAACAGAAGCCTCTCCGAGAACAACAAGAGATTGCTGGAGGGAAACAGAAGCCTCTCTGAGAACAACAAGAGATCTCTCGAGGGAAACAGAAGCCTCTCCGAGAACAACAAGAGATCGCTGGAGGGAAACAGAAGCCTCTCCGAGAACAACGAGAGGTCGCTGGAGGGAAACAGAAGCCTCTCCGAGAACAACAAGAGATCGCTGGAGGGAAACAGAAGCCTCTCTGAGAACAACAAGAGATCTCTCGAGGGAAACAGAAGCCTCTCCGAGAACAACAAGAGATCGCTGGAGGGAAACAGAAGCCTCTCTGAGAACAACAAGAGATCGCTGGAGGGAAACAGAAGCCTCTCTGAGAACAACAAGAGATCGCTGGAGGGAAACAGAAGCCTCTCCGAGAACAACGAGAGGTCGCTGGAGGGAAACAGAAGCCTCTCCGAGAACAACGAGAGGTCGCTGGAGGGAAACAGAAGCCTCTCCGAGAACAACGAGAGGTCGCTGGAAGGAAACAGAAGCCTCTCTAAGAACAACGAGAGGTCGCTGGAGGGAAACAGAAGCCTCTCTGAGAACGAGAGGTCGCTGGAGGGAAACAGAAGCCTCTCTGAGAACAACAAGAGATCGCTGGAGGGAAACAGAAGCCTCTCTGAGAACAACGAGAGATCGCTGGAGGGAAACAGAAGCCTCTCTGAGAACAATGAGAGATCTCTCGAGGGAAACAGAAACATCTTCATATTTCACGCCAGAGGTTTAAAACCACTTTAAACAAATCAATGAAATTGTTTTGTTGTATTTGTCTGATAGGTGGTGGTGGTGTTGTGTAGTCCAAATCAGAAAACCAGTGACAACACTGCTCCTCCATAGATACAGTACCATGAGTGTTGTCACCCTAGGACAACATTCATATAACACTGTCCATGCATTTCATGGAATTACACTGACCACTTCTGCAGGAAGGTGTACTGGGGCACTTTTGAAACTGAAAAGTTTTGTTCTCCTCTGGTGCTCTTGGTACTTCTCTTGGTAAGTAGACCAGTAACCATGAAGAAAAGACCTTTTTGGATGAAGGAAGGCACATATAACGCTGTCTTGGTAAGGTGTATTGGGATACTTTTGAATCCGCAAAGCTTTGTGCTCCACTGGTGCTCTTGGTACTTACCTTGGTGATTAGACCAGTAACCATCAAGGAAAGACCTTTAACAGTCAAGGAACATATATATATAACATTGTCTACACATTTCATGGAACTTCACTGACCACTCCCTCAGGAAGCTGCACATGGACAATTTTGAAGCTGCAGAGTTTTGTGTTCCACTGATGCTCTCGGTACTTGCCTTGGTAAGTAGACCAGTAACCATCAGGGGAATGCCTTTATTGTTCAAGGTCTACACATGGTCTACACATGGTCTACACATGTCGTACAACTACACTGATCACTTTCTCAGGAAGGTGGACTGGGACACTTTTAAAGCCGCAGAGCTTTGTGCACCACTGGTGGTCTTGGTACTTATCTCGGTAATTAGACCAGTAACCATCAAGGAAAGACCTTTTCTGGTCAAGGAGCATACAGATGTCTACACATTTTATGGAACTACACTGACCACTTCAATGTGTGTACGCCTCTCCAGATGACAATGGAAAAGGCTGCTTGGCTGTTTCAGTCCTCTGCAAGGTGCCAGCTTGGCCCGTCATAAGGAAACCACAATGAAGCAGAACAGCTGCACTCTTCCAGGACTTTATTAACTCACAGAGCGGACATCACATAGTGGAGTACAGCAGGAGAAATTCTAGCTGTTTTTGCTTCATTGTGGTTTCTCTACATTGACCACTTCCTTGAGAAGGTGCACTGGGACACTTTTGAAGAAACTCTTTTTATCTCCTTTGTTACCTCTCTTTTGTCCTTTTTACCTCTCTTGTTACTTATCTTGGTGGTTAGACCAGTAACCATCAAGGAAAGACCCATATTGGTCAAGGAACATTTTATTGAACTACACTGACCTCTTCCTCGGAAAGCTTTTGAAGCTGAAGAGTTTTGTTCTGCTCTGGTGCTCTTGGTACTTATCTTGGTGCCCTGGTCAGTAACCAGAGGAGCTCACAATTCTGCAGCTGCCCCAGTATGCCTTCCTGAGGAAGTGGTCAGTATAGCTTTACAAAATGCTTAAGGTGGTATGTATGTTCCTTGACCAGAAAGGTTCTTGATAAACATGTTCTCTTCAAGCATATTCTTCCTTCATAGGTGCCTCTGAAAATCTCCTTCCTATTTTTGAGGGCTTATTGTCAATGACATTTCACCTCAAAATCTAACTGCTCTTCAGCACAGGGTCATCCACAAATACCCCCAAGAGCATTGAGCATGACCCCACTACATGGAGACAGATATTATCTCTGCATGCCCTTCCAGTTGCGTAGAAGTCTCCTATGATCCCATCAGCTTTTACATCATCTCATTTTGATTTTTTGCACATTTGTGTCAGGGCAGGAGCTGGGAAATGGACAGGCAGGCCTAATATCAATGTAACGCACTGGCTGACGACAACCACCACCCACAGACCGAAGTCCCTCAGGGCGCGGAGTCTAAGTCCCAGGCTGCCCTTCACCAGGGCCCCTGATGGTGAGGATGGACTTGACGCAGCCAGGAACCAGGTCGCGGCCCCCGAGGCACCCCAGCTGCGGTAATGGCCACTGCCAATGGCGTGTAGCTAGTGGTAAAGACAATAGAGTAGTCAGACAGGCCGGGTCAACAACAACGAGACAAAAATGGTACAGGACAGCAGACGAGAATCACAGGTCACGAGCCGGGTTCAGCAACGGAGGGTCAGATCAAAGGAGAACACAAAGAATGGTCAGGTCACAAGCCGAGTCAGATTCCAGGAGAGTCACGAGAGTCAGAACAGAGTAATAGCAACACCAAGACACAAGACACAAGTGCAAAGAGCATGTGCGGGCCACAGGCTTATATGTCATCAGCCACACCCCTCTGGGGGATGGACCTCAGAGACCTGAAGGCATAAAAGATTCCCACCATGCACAGCAGAATCCACGATGGACGCCAGCACATGGAGTAACATAACCTCAGGGAAAAGGTAGGACCTTGACAATTTGCTACAACATCATTTCACTCAGAAGGATCTCTTTCTGGGCTCCTCCATCCTTCAGTGGACCATCGCCTGCTCTTGTTGAAAGCAGCAGAATTGGGTATTTTAACCTCCTGGTCTGCTTTAAGCCAAAGAGGATCTGCAAGTCCTCCCAGGACGGCTCTGTATGTTTTCATCTGTCTTACAGTCAGGCCCTTTTTTTTTTTTTTTGAAACACTTTCTAGACATGCTCTGCGGCTTTTGGCTTTCTAGGAATTTTGAAAGCTCGGAGGAGCTGCCTAAGCAGCGCCGATTCTATACATAGAAAAGTGTTCCTCACCAAAGCAGACAGACTGTGGTTGTAATTATCGCAGTACACAAATATGGCCAAGCTTCAGTCTGGTGTCAGGCGCTCTCTCTCTTCATGTTACACTCCAATTTCAGAGCTCAGCAGCTTTCTAAAGTTACAGAAGTTCCTCTTCCAGCAGCCAAGGCAGCCAGATCCATTATGTAACACAGGCATTGTAATTCATTACATTAAGAGTCTCCTGAACATATGCATGAGCATGTACACGCTTCAGAGGATTATCGAGACGCATCTCCGCTTCAGTCCAGTTGGAACACATTTGTATGGCAAGCTTGTGGGTGGTTGTTGGTGTTGGAATTGACAACATTTCATTTTATTGTGTATTGCCAGCTCAAGTCCTGTGAATGTGCTGACACTGATTGGCTGCAAAACGGTCTAGACCTAAACCCAAAAACAAAAATATTATAAATATTGCAATTTACTGTACTCGCCCTGAGATGTGGTGGCTGCATTAGTTTTTTTTCAGACTTTTTTTCCTTTTTATTTTTACCAGGTAACCCTGCAAATAATGTGCCTTTTGTCCATTCATGTCTATGCTCCTTTCTCCGCTGTATCCATGGTGGCAGCCATGGCTGGACTTCCAACATGCCTGCATTTTTCCATTTCCATTACATGGAGTGATGGGATTTGTAGTTTGTACAAGAAAGATAAGGATGTTGTGCTTTCTTTCCAGCTGACAGGAAGGGACAATGCTATGGCAGTTCTGAAAGGATGAACAAGTATTTTTTGTACTTGCAGAAGGCAGTAATTCTCGGATTGGATGAATATTGGCCTGTGCCTACTGGGAATATTCTAATGCCCTGATTGGATGAAGGTTGGACCAGACCTACTAGGAAGATTCCATTGATCTGATTTGATTAATATTCACCCAGACCTACAGGGAAGGTTCTAGTGCTCTGATTGGAAGGTTGGCCTAGACCTCCTGGGAAGATTCTAATGCTCTGACTGCTTGAATGTTGGCCTAGACCCACTATAAACATTTAAATGCTCTGATTGGATGAAGGTTGGCCTAGACCTCCTAGGAAGGTTGTAACGCTCTGATTGGATGAAAGCTGGGCTAGACCTTCTGGGAAGGTTCTAAAGCTCTGATTGAATGAAGGTTGGCCTAGATTGTCTGGGAAGGTTCTAATGCTCTGATTTGATTAGAGTTGGCATAGACCCACTGTAAGCATTTTAATACTCTAATTGGATGAAGGCTGAGCTAGACCTCCTAAGAAGGTTCTAATGCTCTGATTGGATGAAGGTTGGCCTAAACCTCCTGGGAAGGTTCTAATGCTCTGATTGGATGAGGGTTGGTCTAGGCCTACTGGAAATGTTCTAATGCTCTGATTGGATGAAAGTTGGCCTAGACCAGCAATGGGCAAACTACGGCCCGTGGGCCGTTTACAGCCCGGCGGACCTTTTAATCCGGCCCGCGGAGCGTCATACATTGGCTGTCAGGATGTGTGTAGGTGGGGCAGCGTGACGAACGTGAGGGGAGCTAGGCTCTTCTCTGAGTGTCCGCCCTGAAGACCGGAACGACGCGGGAACACGGCGAGAGGAACGCGCGGAGCAAAGGTAAGTGAATTGACACAGGGGGGACTTGGCTTACTACTTGGGGGGGAATAGTACTATGGGGGATGAAATACTATATGAGGGATGAATTAATATGGGGGATGAATTACTATGGGGAATTAATTACTATATGGGGGATGAATTACTATATGGGGGATGAATTACTATGGGGGATGAATTACTATAGGGGGGATGAATTACTATAGGGGGGATGAATTACTATGGGGGATGAATTACTATATGGGGGATGAATTACTATATGGGGGATGAATTACTATATGGGGGATGAATTACTATGGGGGATGAATTACTATGGGGGATGAATTACTATATGGGGGGATGAATTACTATATGGGGGATGAATTACTATAGGGGGGATGAATTACTATGGGGGATGAATTACTATATGGGGGATGAATTACTATATGGGGGATGAATTACTATGGGGGATGAATTACTATGGGGGATGAATTACTATATGGGATGACACATACACATCATTCATCTACTCTTGGTCCGGCCCCCGGGTCCAATATATGAACCCATTGCGGCCCTCAAGTCAAAAAGTTTGCCCACCCCTGGCCTAGACTTACTGGAAAGCTTCTGATGTTCTGATTAATGAAGGCTGGGATAGACCTCCTGGGAAGGTTCTAAAGCTCTGATTGGGTGAAGGTTGGCATAGATCTCCTGGGAAGGGTCTAATGCACTGATTTGATTTGGGTTGGCTTAGATTTCCTGGGAATATTCTAATACTCCGATTGAATGAAGGTTGGCCTAGACCTCCTGGGAAGGTTCCCATGTTCTTATTGAATGAGGTTTGGCTTAGGCCTACTGGAAATGTTCTAATGCTCTGATTGGATGACGTTTGGCCTACACCTACTGGAAAACCGTAAAGTGAATCTTTTGCTATTTTGAAAAAAGAAATAAAATACTTTCTGCAAAGAAAGCAAAACGTACTTACCTATCTTGCTGCTGGCCCTGCTGAGCTCTGCTGGGCTGAAGAGATATTCTTGCTCAATGACCTTCTGCATTCAACCCTTCTGGGACTGTCAGAAGGTGGTGCCCCCTGCTGCGTTCTTTGGTTTCCTCCACCAGCTTCTATATCACTACAGAACTAAATAATGACATGGGAGTCGGTGGAAGGAACCAAAACATGCAGCAGGGGCCCAAGCATGCCAAAGAGTGTGCCAAATGACTAAGCTCTCTGAGCAAGGTTATCTCTTCAACCCAGCAGAGCTAAGCATGACAGGTGAGTATTGGTTCTTCGATTGGCATTGAGGACCACAATCACTATGAGGTTGAACTCTAGTCTGGTCAAATAAATGTATTCTGTGTCTCTCTGCTCCACTTCCTCTCTGGATATACAGAACAAAACGCTTGTTTAGTCGGGAGGGGGGTTAATAGAAAGAATATCTACCTTATTCCTCAATCCTGATGACTGGCGCTCTGGTGGTCTTATCTCCGAACCCAGGATGTGGGCAGGCCCTTGACCTCATCACGCTCAAAGCCGACCATCAAAGGAATGGCAACACCACCAGAGAAGAAGAGTACTGGAAGGGCTGCCTATATTTTGTATTGATTCTGGCAACTGACTAACACTCTCCAGCAAACACAGGCTCATCCAAGGCAGCATGAATGAAGCATAAAGCACATCTTTGTCAGGCAAGCGTACCATCTGACCGAAGATAATAGTAACCAAACCAGAACAGATTCCTCCTCCCTATCTGACAGTGCGCATGCTGCCTGTATATAGGCAACCTATCATCTTCATCATTCTATCCCTTATCCCTCTAGACCAGGGTCTCCACACTAGGGCCCACCAACTGTTGAGGAACTGAAAGTCCCATGAGACATTACAAGACACAGCCACAGGCATGACTCCCATAGGCAAAGGCTTGGTGAGACCCGGAGTTCCTCAACAGCTGGAAGGCCATAGTTTGGAGACCCCTGCTCTAGACTGTGAGCCCACAAGATCAGGGATCCTACTGAGTCTTGTTACTGCTGTATGCGGTTCGTATTGACCTCTCACAGAAATGTATTTGTATAATGTGTTCTTGTTCACATCACATACTCTGGGGGACGTTGGCACTGTATGTATAATAATCAGACGCAGTTCAATTTTTAGAAAAAATGTGCTTTTTGAACATTTTCAGTGCAAAGCAAAGTACAGAATCAGGACAGGAAATTGGAGTTCATCAAAGGAACTGACCAATCAAATGTATTCACAATCACCAAGAATAGACCCATGCTGTATATTGATCCCTATGGAAGTCATGGGTTTGACCTTGGTATGAATAAATGGGGATAAATATTCAAATATCCAGGATAGCATCTATCAGAGGTCCAAGTGGAAAGAAAGTAAAGAGCAATGAGGAGGTGTATAGGCAGACAGCAGAAGGGGACATGAGAAGATAGTGATGGATGTAGGGTTGCCACTGAGAAGGATGACCCCCAAATCCAATCCAATGGTTATTATTTAACAATGCTACAACTTCTGATGTGGTCAGTGCTTATATAATGGATCCATATGATCCAACTGGATACATATTGGTCAATTTTGTCATGGAGTCGGGCTGTCGGTTCCTCCATGTGCTTCAGGTAAGTGGCCTCATTCCTTGAAGGTGGAAAGGTGGTAGGATCCCCAATAATGGAAGGTGGTTAGATTTCCAGTGGTGGGAAGGTGGTTAGATCTCCAGTGGTGGGAAGGTGGTTAGATCGCCAATGGTGGGAAGTGGTTAGATCTCCAATGGTGGGAAGTGGTTAGATCTCCAGCGATAGGAAGGTGGTTGGATCTCCAGTGGTGAGAAGGTAGTTAGATCTCCAATGGTGGGAAATTGTTGGCTCTCCAGCGATGGGAAGGTGGTTGAATCTCCAGTGGTGAGAAGGTGGTTAGATCTCCAATGATGGGAAGGTGGTTAGATCTTCTGTGTTAGGGAGTTGGTTAGATCTGCAGTGGTTGGAAGGTGGTTAGATCTCCAATTATGGGAAGGTGGTTAGATCCCCTATGTTAGGGTGGTCATTAGATCTCCAGTGGTGGGAAGGTGGATAGATCTCCAATGGTGGGAAGGTGGTTAGATCTCCAGTGGAAGGTGGTTGGATCTCCAATGGTGGGAAGGTGGTTAGATCTTCAGTGGTGAGAAGGTGGTTGGATCTCCAATGGTGGGAAGGCTATTAGATCTCCAATGGTGGGAAAGTGGTTAGATCTCCAATGGTGGGAAGATGGTTAGATCTCCAATGGTAGGAAGGTAGTTAGATCTTCAATGGTGGGAAGGTGGTAGCATCTCCAATGGTGGGAAGGTGGTTAGATCTCCAGTGGTGGGAAGGTGGTTAGATCTCCAACGGTGGGTGGTTAGATCCCCAATGATGGGTAAGATGCTTAGATCTCCAGTGATGAGAAAGTGGTTGAATCTCCAATGGTGGGAAGGTAGCTAGATCTCCAGTGATGGGAAGGTGGTTGGATCTCCAAAGGTGGGAAAGTGCTTAGATCTCCAGTGGTGGAAAGGTGGTTGGATCTCCAATGGTATGAAGGTGGCTAGATCTCCAGTGATGGGAAGGTGATTGGATCTCCACTGGTCGGAAGGTGGTTCGATCTCCAATAGTGGGAAGGTGCTTAGATCTCCAGTGGTGGGAAGGTGGTTGGATCTCCAATGGTATGAAGGTGCTTAGATCTCCAGTGGTGGGAAGGTGGTTGGATCTCCAATGGTATGAAGGTGCTTAGATCTCCAGTGATGGGAAGGTGGTTGGATCTCCAATGGTGGGAAGGTGGTTAGATCTCCAATGGTGGGAAGGTGGTTGGATCTCCAATGGTATGAAGGTGGTTAGATCTCCAGTGATGGGAAGGTGGTTGGATCTCCAATGGTGGGAAGGTGGCTGGATCTCCAATGGTGGAAAGGTGGTTAGATCTCCAGTGATGGGAAGGTGGTTGGATCTCCAATGGTGGGAAGGTGGTTGGATCTCCAATGATGGGAAGGTGGTTGGATCTCCAATGGTGGGAAGGTGGTTGGATCTCCAATGGTGGGAAGGTGGTTGGATCTCCAATGGTGGGAAGGTGGTTGGATGTCCAATGGTATGAAGGTGGTGTCTGGGTATTACTGTTCTGTCTGTTATAAAAAAGAAACAAAGGAGCCCTATCTTAGCTCTTGATATTGATCCCACAAGCGTAGGGAGGAGGGTGGTTTCTTGTAACTCGGATGTAAAGGCTTGACACTTGTTCATATACTGTAAAGATCTGCATCCAGATTTGGAGGGCAGCACCACCAGATGATATAACTCTTTTCTAAAGTGGGCAGACCAGACAATTGCCACTTGGGGACTTTGACATTTTTAACTTTTCATTCCCATTGAAAACTGACTCCGTGTCAGGAAAAGAACAAGTGCGGAAAATGTATTTTGAGAGTAAAATGTAGATTCTGCTCAGATCATATTTACAACATACTTTGTGGTTGATTTGGCAGAGAGACATGAAAACATCGATGTAATGACTTCCTGTGTAACTAAGAAGCCAAATAGCGCCTTCTGTGATCTTCTCTGCAGGGAGAGCTCCTCACATCTTCCACCATTAGGGATGAGCAAAACTGACAGCTTTTTCCCCAACATTTCAACATTCCTGCAAAAGTGCATTGGGGCCGATGAGAAAGTCAAAATCTAGGTGGTTTTTGTAGATTTCTTTGAGTGTAATAGACTTTAAATAGCTCCCGAGGGTTATGGAATCTCCCTGCTACCCTGGACTGGTTCCTGTGCCAAAAACAGCTCCTCATTAACCTCATTATCAGAGACAGAACACACAGACAGCAGAAAAAGTCAAGTAAAAAATAACAAAAAGTACACAGATAAACGATCAAATGCACAAAAATACTAAATAAAATCAACTGTCAGGGTCCTGTCTACGGCAGACGTTCTGGAAGATCTGGCATTTCTGCCAGTACTCTGCATGGCCGCAGAAGCACACATCAGCCTCAGTTTGGCCTTTATAAGGAGGCTCATCACTTTCTCAAGTTGCTGGATGATCTCTAGCTCCCCGTGCTCTGTTCCTGTTTCCTGTTTCTGTGATTTGACCCGTGATTTCCTGTTACTGACTCGGCTTGCTCCTGGACCCGTCTACTCTGCGTTACCCCTTACCTGACCTCAGCTTGGCTTACGGATACTCTCTCTCTCTCTCTCTCACTCCTCCATGTATGACCTCGGCTATCCCATCTGACCACGTCTGCTCTGATTCCCACCTGGTACCTGACCTTGGCTTGAACCGACTACCCAGTAAACATCTAAATCCCGGAAGGGCTTGCACACCACACACAGGCGCCTCCTGTCTGCAGACCTATCTCCGTGCACCAGCTGTGCTTCTGAGTGGACCACCAACCAGCACTCCTACAGGTGACCTGTGCAACTTTGGGCCTGACTCCCGCTGCCCCACTCTCAGGGGAGTCCGGAACTTAGCCGCAAGGGAAGCCCTCTCTCCATTGGCCTCCATCACCAGGTACGTGATAACAACCCAAAAGATGCAATCCAAAAAACACTAAATAAATCAAAAAGAGCAGAACCTTTATTTCACGCACATTTTAGAGAGTCAAATTGAGAGTTTACATGACTGAGGGACCTGCAGAGTGCCGAGCCTCAGGTAATCTGTAATCAGGAAACCATCGAACCCCCTTTCCCTTCGAAGTGACCAGACAAAAACATTAAATACGATATTAAAGTCAACAAATGCAGTCAATGCATAACAAATCTCAGATGAATCCTGCCAGGTCGAAGGTCTTTGAAGGCCAATATACCAACCACACCCCCTCGGGGATAGTCAACCCCTTACATACTACCAGATACAACCTACTTAAATCCCAATGTTACCAACATATTATTAGGAAGGGACACCCATACCTAAGAAGGGCCCAACCCATAATTCTCCACAATTTTGAACCAGCACCGCCTTCAAAGACCCAATAGACCCGGCCAGCTGCTATGACAAGAAAATAACAAGAAGAAGAAAACTGAATGGCAAGCCACAACATAGGAACCTAGAACCCACCAGGCAAGAAGCTCCTCCAACCAGAAGCAAACCAAGGGAGGGAACCATGGGAGGGAACCATGGAAGGGAGGGAGGGAACGATGGGAGGGAACGATGGGAGGGAACCATGGGAGGGAGGGAACCATGCGAGGGAGAGAACCATGGGAGGAAGGAAACCATGGGAGGGAACCATGGAAGGGAGGGAGGGAATGATGGGAGGGAACCATGGAAGGGAGGGAACCATGGGATGGAGGGAACCATGGGAGGGAGGGAACCATGGGAGGGAGAGAACCATGGGAGGAAGGAAACCATGGGAGGGAGAGAACCATGGGAGGAAGGAAACCATGGGAGGGAACCATGGAAGGGAGGGAGGGAACGATGGGAGGGAACCATGGAAGGGAGGGAACCATGGGAGGGAACCATGGAAGGGAGGGAACCATGGAAGGGAGGGAACCATGGGAGAGAGGGCAGGAGAAACTTGTCTGCTGTTGGCACAAGCTCTGACTGAGCTCCAACAATAACCCCTCCCCCTCTACCAACTACAGGACACTCGCTATGCCTCGATCCCTCCAATCCGATAAGCCCAATACATGTTTCAAGATCATCCCAATAATACTCTTTTACATGCCCCGGTCATGCTGGCCCTCCCCCTAGGTTCACTCAGATCCGGGCCATATACTTTTTGCTGAAATTGTAACAATTGTGGAATCAATTTCACCCAAAGCGCTTAACCCCACTTAGCCCACAAGGAATTCATTGTAAAATGAGCTTCATTTCATATAGAGCAGTGTGGCCCTTGGCTTATCTGTATCTGTCCCTTGGGACACTATTCCTCCCACTGACACCAATGATGGGGCACTATTCCTCCCACTGACACCAATGATGGGGCACTATTCTTCTACTGACACCAAGGATGGGGCACTATTCCTCCTACTGACACCAATGATGGGGCACTATTCCTCCCACTGACACCAATGATGGGGCACTATTCCTCCCACTGACACCAATGATGGGGCACTATTCTTCTACTGACACCAATGATGGGACACTATTCCTCCCACTGACACCAATGATGGGGCACTATTCTTCTACTGACACCAAGGATGGGGCACTATTCCTCCCACTGACACCAATGATGGGGCACTATTCCTCCCACTGACACCAATGATGGGGCACTATTCCTCCCACTGACACCAATGATGGGGCACTATTCCTCCCACTGACACCAATGATGGGGCACTATTCCTCCCACTCACACCAATGATGGGGCACTATTCCTCCCACTGTCACCAATGATGGGGCACTATTCCTCCCACTGTCACCAATGATGGGGCACTACTCCTCCCACTGACACCAATGATGGGGCACTATTCCTCCCACCGACACCAATGATGGGGCACTATTCCTCCCACTCACACCAATGATGGGGCACAATTCCTCCCACTGATACCAATGATGGGGCACTATTCCTCCCACTGACACCAATGATGGGGCACTATTCCCCCCACTGACACCAATGATGGGGCACTATTCCTCCCACTCACACCAATGATGGGGCACTATTCCTCCCACTGACACCAATGATGGGGCACTATTCCTCTACTGACACCAATGATGGGGCACTATTCCTCCCACTGACACCAATAATGGGGCACTATTCCTCCCACTGATACCAATGATGGGGCACTATTCCTCCACTGACACCCATGATGGGGCACTATTCTTTCCACTGACACCAATGATGGGGCACTATTCTTTCCACTGACACCAATGATGGGGCACTATTCCTCCACTGACACCAATGATGGGGCACTATTCCTCCCACTGATACCAATGATGGGGCACTATTCCTCCCACTGACACCAATGATGGGACACTATTCCTCTACTGACACCAATGATGGGGCACTATTCCTCCCACTGACACCAATGATGGGACACTATTCCTCTACTGACACCAATGATGGGACACTATTCCTCTACTGACACCAATGATGGGACACTATTCCTCCCACTGACACCAATGATGGGGCACTATTCTTTCCACTGACACCAATGATGGGGCACTATTCCTCCACTGACACCAATGATGGGGCACTATTCCTCCCACTCACACCAATGATGGGGCACTATTCCTCCCACTCACACCAATGATGGGGCACTATTCCTCTACTGACACCAAGGATGGGGCACTATTCCTTCCACTGACACCAATGATGGGGCACTATTCCTCCCACTGACACCAATGATGGGGCTCTATTCCTCCCAATGACACCAATGATGGGGCACTATTCCTCCCAATGACACCAATGATGGGGCACTATTCCTTCCACTGACACCAATGATGGGGCACTATTCCTCCCACTCACACCAATGATGGGGCACTATTCCTCCCACTGACACCAATGATGGGGCACTATTCCTCCCACTGACACCAATGATGGGGCACTATTCCTCCCAATGACACCAATGATGGGGCGCTATTCCTCCCACTGACACCAATGATGGGGCACTATTCCTCCCACTGACACCAATGATGGGGCACTATTCCTCCCACTGACACCAATGATGGGGCACTATTCCTCCCACTGACACCAATGATGGGACACTATTCCCCACACTCACACCAATGATGGGGCACTATTCCTCCCACTGACACCAATGATGGGGCACTATTCCTCCCACTGACACCAATGATGGGGCACTATTCCCCCCACTGATACCAATGATGGGACACCATTCCTTCCACTGATATGAATGATGGGGCA